>NW_022986318.1:42918-133190 GCF_902500255.1 Thalassophryne amazonica | reverse complement strand
TTGTGCCTCTGTGTGTGTGTTTCTGTATCTTTGTGCCTCTGTGTGTGTGTTTCTGTATCTTTGTGCCTCTGTGTGTGTGTTTCTGTATCTTTGTGCCTCTGTGTGTGTGTGTTTCTGTATCTTTGTGCCTCTGTGTGTGTGTTTCTGTATCTTTGTGCCTCTGTGTGTGTGTTTCTGTATCTTTGTGCCTCTGTGTGTGTGTTTCTGTATCTTTGTGCCTCTGTGTGTGTGTTTCTGTATCTTTGTGCCTCTGTGTGTGTGTTTCTGTATCTTTGTGCCTCTGTGTGTGTGTGTTTCTGTATCTTTGTGCCTCTGTGTGTGTGTGTTTCTGTATCTTTGTGCCTCTGTGTGTGTGTGTTCTGTATCTTTGTGCCTCTGTGTGTGTGTGTTTCTGTATCTTTGTGCCTCTGTGTTTGTGTTTCTGTATCTTTGTGCCTCTGTGTTTGTGTGTTTCTGTATCTTTGTGCCTCTGTGTGTGTGTCTGTATCTTTGTGCCTCTGTGTGTGTGTTTCTGTATCTTTGTGCCTCTGTGTGTGTGTGTTTCTGTATCTTTGTGCCTCTGTGTGTGTGTTTCTGTATCTTTGTGCCTCTGTGTGTGTGTGTTCTGTATCTTTGTGCCTCTGTGTGTGTGTGTTCTGTATCTTTGTGCCTCTGTGTGTGTGTCTGTATCTTTGTGCCTCTGTGTGTGTGTGTTTCTGTATCTTTGTGCCTCTGTGTTTGTGTGTTTCTGTATCTTTGTGCCTCTGTGTGTGTGTGTTTCTGTATCTTTGTGCCTCTGTGTGTGTGTGTCTGTATCTTTGTGCCTCTGTGTGTGTTCTGTATCTTTGTGCCTCTGTGTGTGTGTCTGTATCTTTGTGCCTCTGTGTGTGTGTTTCTGTATCTTTGTGCCTCTGTGTGAGTGTTTCTGTATCTTTGTGCCTCTGTGTGTGTGTCTGTATCTTTGTGCCTCTGGTTTTGTGTCTGTATCTTTGTGCCTCTGTGTGAGTGTTTCTGTATCTTTGTGCCTCTGTGTGTGTTTCTGTATCTTTGTGCCTCTGTGTGAGTGTTTCTGTATCTTTGTGCCTCTGTGTGTGTGTCTGTATATTTGTGCCTCTGTGTGTGTGTTTTCTGTATCTTTGTGCCTCTGTGTGTGTGTGTTTCTGTATCTTTGTGCCTCTGTGTGTGTGTCTGTATCTTTGTGCCTCTGTGTGTGCGTCTGTTTCTTTGTGCCTCTGTGTGTGTGTGTGTTTGTATCTTTGTGCCTCTGTGTGTGCGTCTGTTTCTTTGTGCCTCTGTGTGTGCGTGTGTTTGTATCTTTGTGCCTCTGTGTGTGTGTGTGTTTGTATCTTTGTGCCTCTCTGTGTGTGTGTCTGTATCTTTGTGCCTCTGTGTGTGCGTCTGTTTCTTTGTGCGTCTGTCTATGTCTTTGCATGTTACCTCATCGTCTTTGTACCAGGACAGCGTTTCGGCGGTGAGGACAAACCAGTATTCTTTAGCTCCGCCCTTCATGATGCCGATGTTGTTGATGGTTAACCAGCCTTTACGGATCACCTGTGTGCACACGTACAGTCGTCATTACATCACAGTGAGATACCTGATGATGTCAGAAAAGGAAATTAAAGGTTCTGACACTTTCCCTTCAGATATTGATCACCAATCAAGTTCTGCCAATCAATAAAAAAATAAAATCAAACTGCAGTCCAATGGTCAGAGGTTCCTCTGGTGTGATTGGTGGACAGTAGGAGCAGATTCTTTCCACTCTATGTCAGTATGATTGTGTTTGGACCATTTTTTAGCAGTAAGTCATTTCAGGAGGGGTTCAACCCTAAAATCCAGCCTCCTTAACTCCGCCTTTGGAAAGTGTCAAATGTCTTCACAGTGACATCACTGCCTCTGTCTGTCAAGACTTACCATGATCTCATCCTGGATCACCGAAGCAACAGAGGCAGAGTGAAGGACGAAGAAATTAAAGAGTGAGAGAAAAGAAAAATTTGAATGAGGCTCCACCGTTCCTGGTGTGACCGAGACAGACTCACCTGGTTTCCTGCAGCCTTCTTGTTGGTCTGACTGCTCTTCTGCTGAGCGCTGCCACCAAACACACATAAAGATCATGTTGAAAAGCAACATCATCCCTCAGCATTCTCCCAGCAACAACACAAGATCATCTGCAAAAAGCTGCACCAGGAATCCACACATGGAGAAGCAGATGAACCACACCAGCTGGAACCCTGCGCACGCTTCACACCACCAGATCAATATCCATACGTCTGCAGTGATTTAAAATTTTTGAATGAGATAATCATCATGACGTCATTCAGACCAATCAATCAGTCACTGATGAATATATGCTTTTTACTCTTTTAATTCATTTTATTAGCAAACGGAGCATGCCACCGCCTCAACTTTACCTAAATTCTGGGTCTGTTAGTGAAGCTTAGGGCTAGTGGCCGGCGATCACCTTAGTATTTCTTCTGTTTTTCTTGTTGTTTAATGCTGACAAATGATACTGTATTTGTTGTCTTTCTGATGCCTGATTGTTTTTTTTCTCTCTCTCTTTTTGAGGTGCAGCTCCATCCAGAGATGGGTGTGGTCTATGTTCCAGAAACTGTCCTGTGCACCGGCAACATTTCCTGTATGTTCGTTTTGTGAGTTGTTCTGTGATTTGTGTCTGTATCATGGCCAAAGCAGAGGGTCACCCCTTTGAGTCTGGTCTGCTTGAGGTTTCTTCCTCAGAGGGAGTTTTTCTTTACCACTGTTGCTCTGGGGGTTAGTATGGTTAGACCTTACTTGTGTGAAGCGCCTTGAGGCAACTCTGTTGTGATTTGGCGCTATATAAATGAAAATAAATTGAAACTGAAAATGGGATGGAACCTGACAAACGTCCCTTCATGTTAATTCCAGCAGACACCTTATTATAGAGTGTACAAACAACTTGAATTAAGATAGTTCTGAAGGCAAAGGGGGTCCAACCTGGTATGAGCAAGGTGTACCTAATAAAATGGCCAGTGAGTATATAACCCCTGCAACGTGATGTGGGTTTTCCTCAGGCCCTCCTCCTGCTTCTCTGCCAGTGAACAGGGCCGCCCACATGAAAAAAGTACATAAAAAAACTAGAAGCACTCAGAGAGTGCAAACCTCCGCCAAGGCCATAGGGTCACTGACCCTAAAGAGATTCCCTCCTTGGCAGTGATCTATTTCTTTTTGTCTCTTTCTCCAAAACTGTATATAATAATCATGAGATTATTAATATATAAACAAAAATAAATTTAAGAAATATTACCATTTGAAAACAAATGCACCCAAACATGATGAGAGCTGCAACTGCTTAATGCTAACTTTTAACATTGAAAATGCCATAGACATGCTAACGCGTTAGCATTGGGATCCGGATCGTGATCCCGATCACCACTAAAATTTAATCACTTGTTCCTCTTGTCATTTCCAACCACTCCACAAAATTTCATCAAAATCCGTTCAAAACTTTTTGAGTTATCCTGCTGACAAACAGACAAACAAACAAATGCGACCGAAAACATAACCTCCTTGACGGAGGTAATAACAGAAAATATACAGACACACGTGTTTGTGTGTATATGTGAGTGTATGTGTGACTGTATGAGTGTGTGTGTGAGTGTGTGCATGTGTGTCTGAGTGTGTGTGTGTATGTGAGTGTATGTGTGACTGTATGAGTGTGTGTCTGAGTGTGTGTGTGTATGTGAGTGTATGTGTGACTGTATGAGTGTGTGTGTGAGTATGTGTGACTGTGTGTGTATGTGTCTGAGTGTGTGTATGTGTGTGTGTGTGTCTGAGTGTGTGTGTATGTGAGTGTGCATGTATGAGAGAGTCTTACTTTGCAAATCCAATAAAATCTTCATGGTTTGTGTTCATGTAGGACAACTCAATGTCAATCAGCAACATCACCTAGAGAGACACAAATGAAGCTCCGTACACATAGTACATACAATACACACACTATACACAATGTATACACAGTGCACACACTACACACTGTATACACACACTATGCACACTATACACACTACACACTGTATGCACAGTACACACAGTCCACACACTACACACACTGCATGCACAGTACACACAGTCCACAAACTACACACACTGCATGCACAGTACACACAGTCCACAAACTACACACACTGTATGCACAGTACACACAGTACTGCCTCCCATTCTACTCTTAAAAACCCTAGGAACTACAAGTAAGCCTGCAGTCTGAGAGCGAAGCGCTCTATTGGGGTGATATGGTACTACGAGGTCCCTAAGATAAGATGGGACCTGATTATTCAAAACCTTATAAGTAAGAAGAAAAAATTTAAATTCTATTCTAGAATTAACAGGAAGCCAATGAAGAGAGGCCAATATGGGTGAGATATGCTCTCTCCTTCTAGTCCCCGTCAGTACTCTAGCTGCAGCATTTTGAATTAACTGAAGGCTTTTTAGGGAACTTTTAGGACAACCTGATAATAATGAATTACAATAGTCCAGCCTAGAGGAAATAAATGCATGAATTAGTTTTTCAGCATCACTCTGAGACAAGACCTTTCTAATTTTAGAGATATTGCGTAAATGCAAAAAAGCAGTCCTACATATTTGTTTAATATGCGCATTGAATGACATATCCTGATCAAAAATGACTCCAAGATTTCTCACAGTATTACTAGAGGTCAGGGTAATGCCATCCAGAGTAAGGATCTGGTTAGACACCATGTTTCTAAGATTTGTGGGGCCAAGTACAATAACTTCAGTTTTATCTGAGTTTAAAAGCAGGAAATTAGAGGTCATCCATGTCTTTATGTCTGTAAGACAATCCTGCAGTTTAGCTAATTGGTGTGTGTCCTCTGGCTTCATGGATAGATAAAGCTGGGTATCATCTGCGTAACAATGAAAATTTAAGCAATGCTGTCTAATAATACTGCCTAAGGGAAGCATGTATAAAGTGAATAAAATTGGTCCTAGCACAGAACCTTGTGGAACTCCATAATTAACTTTAGTCTGTGAAGAAGATTCCCCATTTACATGAACAAATTGTAATCTATTAGACAAATATGATTCAAACCATCGCAGCGCAGTGCCTTTAATACCTATGGCATGCTCTAATCTCTGTAATAAAATTTTATGGTCAACAGTATCAAAAGCAGCACTGAGGTCCAACAGAACAAGCACAGAGATGAGTCCACTGTCCGAGGCCATAAGAAGATCATTTGTAACCTTCACTAATGCTGTTTCTGTACTATGATGAATTCTAAAACCTGACTGAAACTCTTCAAATAGACCATTCCTCTGCAGATGATCAGTAAGCTGTTTTACAACTACCCTTTCAAGAATTTTTGAGAGAAAAGGAAGGTTGGAGATTGGCCTATAATTAGCTAAGATAGCTGGGTCAAGTGATGGCTTTTTAAGTAATGGTTTAATTACTGCCACCTTAAAAGCCTGTGGTACATAGCCAACTAATAAAGATAGATTGATCATATTTAAGATCGAAACATTAATTAATGGTAGGGCTTCCTTGAGCAGCCTGGTAGGAATGGGGTCTAATAAACATGTTGATGGTTTGGAGGAAGTAACTAATGAAAATAACTCAGACAGAACAATCGGAGAGAAAGAGTCTAACCAAATACCGGCATCACTGAAAGCAGCCAAAGATAACGATACGTCTTTGGGATGGTTATGAGTAATTTTTTCTCTAATAGTTAAAATTTTATTAGCAAAGAAAGTCATGAAGTCATTACTAGTTAAAGTTAAAGGAATACTCGGCTCAATAGAGCTCTGACTCTTTGTCAGCCTGGCTACAGTGCTGAAAAGAAACCTGGGGTTGTTCTTATTTTCTTCAATTAGTGATGAGTAGTAAGATGTCCTAGCTTTACGGAGGGCTTTTTTATAGAGCAACAGACTCTTTTTCCAGGCTAAGTGAAGATCTTCTAAATTAGTGAGACGCCATTTCCTCTCCAACTTACGGGTTATCTGCTTTAAGCAGCGAGTTTGTGAGTTATACCACGGAGTCAGGCACTTCTGATTTAAAGCTCTCTTTTTCAGAGGAGCTACAGCATCCAAAGTTGTCTTCAATGAGGATGTAAAACTATTAACGAGATACTCTATCTCACTTACAGAGTTTAGGTAGCTACTCTGCACTGTGTTGGTATATGGCATTAGAGAACATAAAGAAGGAATCATATCCTTAAACCTAGTTACAGCGCTTTCTGAAAGACTTCTAGTGTAATGAAACTTATTCCCCACTGCTGGGTAGTCCATCAGAGTAAATGTAAATGTTATTAAGAAATGATCAGACAGAAGGGAGTTTTCAGGGAATACTGTTAAGTCTTCTATTTCCATACCATAAGTCAGAACAAGATCTAAGATATGATTAAAGTGGTGGGTGGACTCATTTACTTTTTGAGCAAAGCCAATAGAGTCTAATAATAGATTAAATGCAGTGTTGAGGCTGTCATTCTCAGCATCTGTGTGGATGTTAAAATCGCCCACTATAATTATCTTATCTGAGCTAAGCACTAAGTCAGACAAAAGGTCTGAAAATTCACAGAGAAACTCACAGTAACGACCAGGTGGACGATAGATAATAACAAATAAAACTGGTTTTTGGGACTTCCAATTTGGATGGACAAGACTAAGAGTCAAGCTTTCAAATGAATTAAAGCTCTGTCTGGGTTTTTGATTAATTAATAAGCTGGAATGGAAGATTGCTGCTAATCCTCCTCCTCGGCCCGTGCTACGAGCATTCTGACAGTTAGTGTGACTCGGGGGTGTTGACTCACTTAAACTAACATATTCATCCTGCTGTAACCAGGTTTCTGTAAGGCAGAATAAATCAATATGTTGATCAATTATTATATCATTTACTAACAGGGACTTAGAAGAGAGAGACCTAATGTTTAATAGACCACATTTAACTGTTTTAGTCTGTGGTGCAGTTGAAGGTGCTATATTATTTTTTCTTTTTGAATTTTTATGCTTAAATAGATTTTTGCTGGTTATTGGTGGTCTGGGAGCAGGCACCGTCTCTACGGGGATGGGGTAATGAGGGGATGGTACACAGTCCACACACTACATACACTGTATACACAGCACGCACAGTATACACAGTGCACACACTGCACAATGTATACACACACAATGCACACTACACACTGCATGCACAGTACACATAGTCCACACACTACACACACTGCATGCACAGTACACACAGTCCACACACTACACACACTGCATGCACAGTACACACAGTCCACACACTACACACACTGCATGCACAGTACACACAGTCCACACACTACACACACTGCATGCACAGTACACATAGTCCACACACTACACACACTGTATGCACAGTACACATAGTCCACACACTACACACACTGCATGCACAGTACACACAGTCCACACACTACACACACTGCATGCACAGTACACACAGTCCACACACTACACACACTGCATGCACAGTACACACAGTCCACACACTACACACACTGTATGCACAGTCCACACAGTCCACACACTACACACACTGTATGCACAGTACACACAGTCCACACACTACACACACTGCATGCACAGTACACACAGTCCACACACTACACACACTGCATGCACAGTACACACAGTCCACACACTACACACACTGCATGCACAGTACACACAGTCCACACACTACACACACTGTATGCACACACTATACACACTACACACTGTATGCACAGTACACACAGTCCACACACTACACACACTGCATGCACAGTACACACAGTCCACACACTACACACACTGTATGCACAGTACACACACTACACACACTGCATGCACAGTCCACACAGTCCACACACTACACACACTGCATGCACAGTACACACAGTCCACACACTACACACACTGTATGCACAGTACACACAGTCCACACACTACACACACTGCATGCACAGTACACACAGTCCACACACTACACACACTGCATGCACAGTACACACAGTCCACACACTACACACACTGTATGCACACACTATACACACTACACACTGTATACACAGTACACACAGTCCACACACTGTATACACAGTACACACAGTCCACACACTACACACACTGTATGCACAGTACACACAGTCCACACACTACACACACTGCATGCACAGTACACACAGTCCACACACTACACACACTGTATACACACACTATACACACTACACACTGTATGCACAGTACACACAGTCCACACACTACACACACTGTATACACAGTACACACAGTCCACACACTACACACACTGTATACACAGTACACACAGTCCACACACTACACACACTGCATACACAGTACACACAGTCCACACACTACACACACTGTATGCACAGTACACACAGTCCACACACTACACACACTGTATACACACTATACACACTACACACTGTATGCACAGTACACACAGTCCACACACTACACACACTGTATACACACACTATGGTAATGAGTCATTCACGTCATCAGCAGAGTCGTCAAGGGAGCCATTAGGAGAGGGTCCGTCCCATCATTAGGAGGGACAGCCGCCCTGTCATTAGAAGGGTGCTAACTAGAGCACAATAGCTGCTAATTAGAGCTATTGTTTAGTCACTAGCCTATAGCAGTCTGCCTCTCAGTAGGAGGGGTCTGGTTAGGTTTAAAACTCCAGCTTTTGTGACTTCTTGATTAGTCTTCTCTACAAGAGTCAAGACAGAAGTCAGACCACCAGAGCAAGAATTTTAGCTGAGGAAGCTTCTGCGATTTGAAGGGAAACGTCCTTGCGTCAAGCAACCCGGTCCAGTCGAAGATTCAAGCTTCTCTACTATGGAAACCACCTGGACAACTGAGAGCCTACACAGATACACACAGTATACACACTACACACAGTATACTGTGTGCACACAGTACTCACAGTATACACAGTACACAAAGTATACACACTACACAGAGTCCACACACTATACACACTGTATACACAGTACGCACAGTATACACACTACACACAACATACACAGTACACACAGTATACACACTACACACAGTCCACACACTATACACACTGTATACACAGTACGCACAGTATACACAGTGCACACACTACACACTGTATATACACACTCCACACAGTATATACAGTACACACAGTATACACACTACACACAGTCCACACACTATACACACTGTATACACAGTACACACAATATACACAGTGCACACACTACACACTGTATATACACACTGTATACACAGTATACACACTACACACAGTATACACAGTACACAAAGTGTACACAGTCCACACACTATACACACTGTATACACAGTATACACACTACACACAGTCCACACACTATACACACTGTATACACAGTACACACATTACACACAGTATACACTGTAGACACAGTACACACATTACACACTGTATACACAGTGCGTCTGTATTTTGTTTCTTCTGGTTTGGATTATTCTAATGGTCTTTTGCTGTAGGTGATTGTCCATGCTTTTGTTTCTTCTGGTTTGGATTAATCTAATGGTCTTTTACTGTAGGTGATTGTCCATGCTTTTGTTTCTTCTGGTTTGGATTATTCTAATGGTCTTTTACTGTAGGTGATTGTCCATGCTTTTGTTTCTTCTGGTTTGGATTATTCTAATGGTCTTTTACTGTAGGTGATTGTCCATGCTTTTGTTTCTTCTGGTTTGGATTAATCTAATGGTCTTTTACTAGAGGTGATTGTGTATGCTTTTGTTTCTTCTGGTTTGGATTATTCTAATGGTCTTTTACTGTAGGTGATTGTCCATGCTTTTGTTTCTTCTGGTTTGGATTATTCTAATGGTCTTTTACTGTAGGTGATTGCCCATGCTTTTGTTTCTTCTGGTTTGGATTGTTCTAATGGTCTTTTACTGTAGGTGATTGTCCATGCTTTTGTTTCTTCTGGTTTGGATTAATCTAATGGTCTTTTACTAGAGGTGATTGTCCATGCTTTTGTTTCTTCTGGTTTGGATTATTCTAATGGTCTTTTGCTGTAGGTGATTGCCCATGCTTTTGTTTCTTCTGGTTTGGATTATTCTAATGGTCTTTTACTGTAGGTGATTGCCCATGCTTTTGTTTCTGTTGTGGCTGGCGTGCCTGGCTGGCTTTTGTTTGTCTTCTGTTTCTGTCTTTTGGTTTTCCTTCCAGGTGGTGCGCGTTTAGGTCTGAGTGGCTGTGTGGCTGAGTTATTAGGACCTCACCCTGATCACCTGAGGCTCGTCAGGACTCACAGCTGTGGTGCATCTACACGGATTGGAACATGGTGGCATTTAAGTCTGGAGTGCACAGTGTGTATTTGCCAGAGACTCGACCTTGTGACCAGACGGGTGAGATCGTCGTCTCAAGAGCCATCTCATCATCAGTGGATGCAGAGAACGTCCAGGTTTGATGCATGGTCTGTGAAAGAGGAGGGGGTGAGGTCTCACGCTCGTCAGCACACTTCCTGAGGTACGTTTGGTTTTGTGACTAACATTTGTACAGTCAGTATATGTGGTGCCCTCACACCTTATTGTATTGAGCTGTTATGTTAGTCGTTTAATCAGCTTCCACTGCAGTTTGAGTATGTGAACAGGGTGTTCCATGCCTGCAGGGTGGGAAGCTGATTAGTAATTAAGCCAGGAAGTGTTTGCTGTTTATGCACACCTTTGAGTGGTCTCTCTGTGTGTGGAGTGTGGACTCACATGATGATTTCTTCTTTCACAGACTCGGTTTGGCGCGGCCACCTGGGGGGTGTCGGCGGGGTTCTTGGGTCCGAACAGTTTCTGGCTCCGGACAGTTTGTGCAGCTGGGAGCACACCGTTTCACCCCCTCGCAAGTCCGCGCACTCATTTGTTATGTTTTTCCACATCACTGTTATGTAATTAAATTTAGTTATCCTTTGTACCGTGCTCTGCTTATTTCATACTGGGTCCTTCAAACGCTGGTCGGTTCTCCGGGCTGCGTCCAACACATAACAGTAGTCTCTGGCCAAACATCACGGACCCAGCGGTAGCAGAGACGGTAACGCGCCGGGAAGGCGGCAGCAGACGTTCAGAAGTTATCCGGATCAGTTGCGGGTGCTCTCCGCCCGGATGGTGCGTGTTTGAGAACCCATTACTGAATACTGATTTGAGCTCTCTTGCAGCCGTGTTCCTGTGTTTGTGCCTTATCCGTGGGTCGTGGTGGAGTGTGACTGGCGACAGCTTCGCGTCACGCTCCGACCAGATAAGAGGTTTAAACGGGAGCTGCAAGAGTGTGTCTGTAATGGGTGAACGCGCACGGCGGAGCTCTGTGGCACGGGTCGCTGAGCTTCCTGTTACAGTTGTAGCCCCGTTTCCCCGGGTGAAGATAACTACTGCGTCTGTTGTGTCTGCTCCGGCGTAAATGAGTTGAAACACATTTTTGGTTGTGTGTTACACACAGCTGCGCACAGAAAAGCAGCTTGAGTTTGTTTTCTCTTTTACTAAAGGGGGTTTTTCATTTTTAGCACTCTGGCTCCCTCTGTTGGTGACTGAGTCACAGTACCGTTAATGCTCTTAAGATGGAACAGGTGTGTTCCATTTGTTTGAGCTTAACGGTATGAGTCACATTAGTTTTGTGTTAGTTCATTTTGTGTGGGTGTTTTTTGAGTTGGTTTTTGTGTGGGATTTTTTTTTTACACTATTTAGTGTTCTGGGGTCGTGACCCTGCAGTCTGTTTGGAGCAAAAAAAGGACCCAAGCAACTTTATGTTAGTCTGTTAGTCTTTCTTTTTATTTCTTTTAGTTTCACCTCCCCAGGGTTTGATGGGACGGTCCCCTGGGGGGTGATGGGGGGGTAATTGGGTTGTTTTTTCTTTTTTCTTTTTTTTTTGTTTTTTGTTATGCCCTCTCTTCTCCTCTGACTCCAGCCGGGTGAGCCGTACGTGTCGGCGTTGCTGGAGTGGTGCAGTTTGGTTATGCTGGGCGTTTCCCAGGTAACCTCTGCACCTGGGGGGGGGGGGGGGGGTTCGGGGTGTTGTTGTTTTTTTTTGTTTGTTGATTCCCTGTTCCACCTCCGGCTTCAGCGCGCCTTTGAGTCGTCTGCCATCGGCGTGGCTGAGGTTTGGGGCAGTGGAATATACCCGCAGCTGGTGGCTGGTTTGGAAGTCGGAGGAGTGGCGCCGTTTTGTGCCGTCTGCCATAACCGCTGTTCCACTCCTCCCGGTTGGCTTCTGGGGTATAGTCACGGTTGGTGACGCTGGACGTGCTTCCAGTTTCCACTGCGCCAAGGGGGTGGGGTTGGGGTTGTTTTGTTTGTATGTTTTTTTTTCTTTCCTTTTGTTTTCCCCCCCGGTTTCCGCCCTCAGGGTCTGACTGTGGTGTCCTCTGGGGGGGAAAGGGCTGTGGGTCCATCTAGCCATAGACGGCCGGGGCTGGGTCCGTTGGTCATGAGGGGAGGCGTCTCCTGGGGTTGATGGAACGGTCCCTCTGGGAGGCGCTGGGAGTCCCCGTGGGTGACCTTGGATCCCAGAGGGACCTCGGCTGTGGTTATTACTCCTGGAGCTGGCGGGATGTCCTCTGGGGGGTGTTGGTCCCTACATGTCGTCGGGGGGGGGGGGGGGTTAGGTTTTTTGTATTTGCAAGCTTAAGTTAGGGTTTTTCTTTTCTCCTCTTCCCGGGGACATCAACCGTTCTGGTAGATGAAGATTCTGTTGGAAGATGAATGCAGATACGGTTTCCAGCCATGGTCCCTGGAGGGGGGTGTTTCTCCTGGGCCAGGTTTGTGTGGTCGCCGGGAGGCTTCCCGTGAGGGTGGGGTGCTGTTGTGGCTGGCGTGCCTGGCTGGCTTTTGTTTGTCTTCTGTTTCTGTCTTTTGGTTTTCCTTCCAGGTGGTGCGCGTTTAGGACTGAGTGGCTGTGTGGCTGAGTTATTAGGACCTCACCCTGATCACCTGAGGCTCATCAGGACTCACAGCTGTGGTGCATCTACACGGATTGGAACATGGTGGCATTTAAGTCTGGAGTGCACAGTGTGTATTTGCCAGAGACTCGACCTTGTGACCAGACGGGTGAGATCGTCTCAAGAGCCATCTCATCATCAGTGGATGCAGAGAACGTCCAGGTTTGATGCATGGTCTGTGAAAGAGGAGGGGGTGAGGTCTCACGCTCGTCAGCACACTTCCTGAGGTACGTTTGGTTTTGTGACTAACATTTGTACAGTCAGTATATGTGGTGTCCCTCACACCTTATTGTATTGAGCTGTTATGTTAGTCGTTTAATCAGCTTCCACTGCAGTTTGAGTATGTGAACAGGGTGTTCCATGCCTGCAGGGTGGGAAGCTGATTAGTAATTAAGCCAGGAAGTGTTTGCTGTTTATGCACACCTTTGAGTGGTCTCTCTGTGTGTGGAGTGTGGACTCACATGATGATTTCTTCTTTCACAGACTCGGTTTGGCGCGGCCACCTGGGGGGTGTCGGCGGGGTCCTTGGGTCCGAACAGTTTCTGGCTCCGGACCGTTTGTGCAGCTGGGAGTGCACCGTTTCACCACCTCGCCAGTCCGCGCACTCATTTGTTATGTTTTTCCACATCACTGTTATGTAATTAAATTTAGTTATCCTTTGTACCGTGCTCTGCTTATTTCATACTGGGTCCTTCAAACGCTGGTCGGTTCTCCGGGCTGCGTCCAACACATAACAGTTTCTTCTGGTTTGGATTATTCTAATGGTCTTTTACTGTAGGTGATTGTCCATGCTTTTGTTTCTTCTGGTTTGGATTATTCTAATGGTCTTTTACTGTAGGTGATTGTCCATGCTTTTGTTTCTTCTGGTTTGGATTAATCTAATGGTCTTTTACTGGAGGTGATTGTCCATGCTTTTGTTTCTTCTGGTTTGGATTATTCTAATGGTCTTTTACTGGAGATGACTGAGTCTGGAATTCTCTCCCCCTGTCTTTATGCTGCACAGACTCATCAACTCTTTTAAAAAGAATTTGAAGACACTTTATTAACCTGTCAACATTCAAAGTCCCGACTTTCACTTCCACACTAAGAAGCACGACCTTTCACTCCGCACCTCTCCCCAGTTCTTCGTGTTTGGTTTTTGTTTGTGTGCATGGGGGGGGGGGGGGGGGGGGGTTCCTTACACTAACTGCATTGCTTCCTGGTTTTCATGCTCTCATTGGTGATTTCACACCCATCTTTCCATGTCAGCGTTGTTGCCCGTGAGCGTTGGTGTTTCCTGTTCTGCAGTCTTCTATGTGGTCTGGGTTTCTTCTACTTCTTTTTGTTTGGTTCTGAGCAACACTAAATAAATCCACCTCAGTTTCGAGCCTTTATGTTCAATCAGTATTTGGACAGTTATTTTTGTCATTTCATCGCTGTACACTGATGCAAAGGCAATTTAGAATGTGACTCGAAACACTAGTCGTAGCTTCATGGTCAACTGGAAACCAGGACAGGACAAATGTAGGCTGAGGTTTGTTGGAAATGTTAGTGACTGTCGGCCCTACCTGGCCTTTGGTGTGACTTTCTCGGTCTCTGATGTGCTGAGTGACGATTCGCTCCATCTCCTCTCGCAGCATCGGATACTGAGCCAACTGCCAGACAGGAAGTGGTCAAACATCAAAGAGCTTTCAGAAAGCCACTGTGTGACCGCAGAATCATGACAGGAAACACAAAACCAAAAATGGCATATTTTTTAAAATATAACTTTTGAGCATTTTCAGAGTTTATCATCGAGACAAAGAAAAATACAGGAAACCAGGAACCACAGACAGGAAACCAGAAACCACAGACAGGAAACCATGAACGAAAGACAGGAAAACCATGAATCATAGACAGGAAACCAGGAACTAAAGACAGGAAACCATGACTGACAGACAGGAAACCATGAATCACAGACAGGAAACCAGGAATCACAGACAGGAAACCAGGAATCAAACACAGGGAACCAGGAACTAGAGACAGGAAACATGTATCACAGACAGGATACCATGAACCAAAGACAGGAAACCAGGAACCAAAGACAGGAGACCATGAATCACAGACAGGAAACCAGGAACCAAAGCCAGAAAACCCAGTATCACAGACAGGAAACCAGGAACCAAAAACAGGAAACCATGAACCAAAGACAAGAAACCAGGAACCACAGACAGGAAACCAGGATTCAAACACAGGACATCATGAATCATAGACAGGAAACCACAAACTAAAGACAGGAGACCATGAATCACAGACAGGAAACCGGGAGCCAAAGACAGGAATTCATGAATCACTGACAAGAAACCAGCAACCAAAGACACCAGGAACCACAGACAGGAAACCATGAATCACAGACAAGAAACCAGCAACCAAAGACAGGAAACCAGGAACCACAGACAAGAAACCATGATTTACATACAGGAAATCAGAATCACAGACAGGAAACCAGGAACCACAGACAGGAAACCATGAATCATAGACAAGAAACCAGCACCCAAAGACACCAGGACCCACAGACAGGAAACCAGCAACCAAAGACAGGATACCATGAACCAAAGACAGGAAACCAGGAACGACAGACAGGAAACCATGAATCACAGACAGGAAACCATGAATCACAGACAGGAAACCATGAATCACAGACAGGAAACCAGGAACCAAAGACAGGAAACCAGGAATCAAACACAGGACATCATGAATCAGAGACAAGAAGTCATGAACCAAAGACAGAAAACCAGGAACAAAACACAAGAACCCAGGAATCAAACACAGGATATCATGAATCAAAGACAGGAAACTATGAATCAAAGACAAGAAACCAGGAACTAGAGACAGTAAACCATGTATCACAGACAGGAAACCATGAACCAAAGACAGGAAACCATGTATCACAGACAGGAAACCAGGCACCAAAGAAAAGAAAAAGACAAAGAAAAAAGACAGGAGACCATGAATCACAAACAGGGAAGCATGAATCACAGACAAGAAACCAGGAACCACAGACAGGAAACCATGAATCACAGACAGGAAACCAGAAACCAAAGCCAGGAAACCCTGAATCACAGAGAGGAAACCAGGAACCAAAGACAGGAAACCAGGAATCAAACACAGGACATCATGAATCCAAGACAAGAAGTCATGAACCAAAGACAGAAAACCAGGAACAAAACACAAGAACCCAGGAAACAAACACAGGATATCATGAATCAAAGACAGGAAACTATGAATCAAAGACAAGAAACCAGGAACTAGAGACAGGAAACCATGTATCACAGACAGGAAACCATGAACCAAAGACAGGAAACCATGTATCACAGACAGGAAACCAGGCACCAAAGAAAAGAAAAAGACAAAGAAAAAAGACAGGAGACCATGAATCACAAACAGGGAAGCATGAATCACAGACAACAAACCAGGAACCACAGACAGGAAACCATGAATCACAGACAGGAAACCAGGAACCAAAGCCAGGAAATCCTGTATCACAGACAGGAAACCAGGACATCATGAATTAATGACAGGAAACAGGGAATCAAAGACAGGAAGCCGAGAATCAAAGACAGGAAACCAGGACTCAAAGATGGGAAACCATGAATCACAGACAGGAAACCAGGAACCAAAGACAGGAATTCATGAATCACTGACAGGGAAACATGAATCACAGACAGGAAACCAGGAACCAAAGACAGGAAACCAGGAACCAAAGACAGGAGACATGAATCACAGAAAGGAAACCAGAAACCAAAGACAGGAGACCATGAATCACAGACAGGAAACCAGGAACCAAAGACAGAAAACCATGAATTGCAGACAGGAAACTAGAAACCAGAGACAAGAAACCATGAATTACAGACAGGAAATCAGAATCACAAACAGGAAACCTGGAACAACAGACAGGAAACCATGAATCACAGACAAGAAACCAGCAACCAAAGACACCAGGAACCACAAACAGGAAACCATGAATCACAGACAAGAAACCAGGAACCACAGACAGGAAACCATGTATCGCAGACAGGAAACCAAGAACAAACACAAGAACCCAGGAACCAAACACAGGATATCATGAATCAAAGACAGGAAACAGGGAATCAAAAACAGGAAACAGAGGATCAAAGACAGGAAACAGAGGATCAAAGACAGGAAACAGGGAATCAAAGACAGGAAACTGGGAACTCTTTGACAGGAAGAGACGTGCATCAAACTGCATGCGACAGAAGAACTGGTTCAAAATACTGCTGCGAGAACTTTGACTAGAAGCAGAAGGTTTGACCATATTACCCTGACTTTGGCCTCTCTTCACTGGCTTCCTGTCCCTGCGAGGTTGAACATGTAAAGTTTTATTGCTAACTTACAAAATCATTCAGACTAGTGCCTCCCTACCTAGCTGCCCAAACCTTACATACCAGCTCATGATCTGCATTCTCAGAAGGCAAGATTACCATGTGTCTCTAGAGTTAAAAAGAAGTCAGCAGGCCACAGAGTGTTCTCTTGTCATTGCCTGTTTTATGGAACAAACTCTGTTAAAATTAATATCAGTTGGATTCTGTGGAGTCTTTCAAATCTTCCTCTCTTCCGTATGGCTGACGTGTGAGTAGTGTTGAACCTCTCATGTCCTTTCAAGTGTTAGTGAAGCTCAGTTCAAGCTGGCGCCAACCACATTAGTACCTCTCTACTTCTCTGTTGATTTATTGCCAACAAAACTAAAGCCTTAGGTGCTGGTAATTCCATTTGACTGTTTCTGCTCTTTTTTTCTGTCCCTCTGAGGTACTGCTGCTGAGACTGAGACCGGAGAGTTCCACAGTTGCATGATGAATGAATGGATGAAGTGTGAATGACACCATGCGGATGACAACCATAACCGGGGCAATACAGTATCACAATGACGACCAGAAGTCGAGATGTTGTGGATTTATCCGGTCTGACTGGATGTGGTTGTGCTGCTCAACTTGATTAATGTTTGCATCCCTCTCGTGTTTGGGTTTTTTTGTTTGTTTGTTTTCTGGTCTCTGTTATTGTTAGTTTGGTCTCAGCGGTGGGCCGCCCCTCTGAGTCTGGTCTGCTTGAGGCTTCTTCCTGATAAAATGGCAGAGGGAGTTTTCCTGACCACTGTTGCTTCCTATGTTCTTGCTCAGGGGTGTCAGTGAGGTTTGACCTTACTCATGTGACAGTCATAACTCAGGCAGCATGGGAGTGATCTGGCACCATGTGGTACCTTCTGCGTGCACTGCCTCACGGTGTTGACGAGCTCAGCCATCACTAAGTCCACACATTTCTGACATGGTTCTTTTAGCTGAGTGATGAGTCGCTTGACAATCGTCTCGAAGGCCATATCAGGAGTGAACAGACCCGTCCTGAGGAAGAAAACTGGATCAGAATAAAAATCATGTTAGGGTTAGGGTTAGTTAGATGTTAGTTTAAATGAGTCAACACCCCCGAGTCACACTAACTGTCAGAATGCTCGTAGCACGGGCCGGGGCGGAGGATTAGCAGCAATCTTCCATCCCAGCTTATTAATTAATCAAAAACCCAGACAGAGCTTTAATTCATTTGAAAGCTTGACTCTTAGTCTTGTCCATCCAAATTGGAAGTCCCAAAAACCAGTTTTATTTGTTATTATCTATCGTCCACCTGGTCGTTACTGTGAGTTTCTCTGTGAATTTTCAGACCTTTTGTCTGACTTAGTGCTTAGCTCAGATAAGATAATTATAGTGGGCGATTTTAACATCCACACAGATGCTGAGAATGACAGCCTCAACACTGCATTTAATCTATTATTAGACTCTATTGGCTTTGCTCAAAAAGTAAATGAGTCCACCCACCACTTTAATCATATCTTAGATCTTGTTCTGACTTATGGTATGGAAATAGAAGACTTAACAGTATTCCCTGAAAACTCCCTTCTGTCTGATCATTTCTTAATAACATTTACATTTACTGATGGACTACCCAGCAGTGGGGAATAAGTTTCATTACACTAGAAGTCTTTCAGAAAGCGCTGTAACTAGGTTTAAGGATATGATTCCTTCTTTATGTTCTCTAATGCCATATACCAACACAGTGCAGAGTAGCTACCTAAACTCTGTAAGGGAGATAGAGTATCTCGTCAATAGTTTTACATCCTCATTGAAGACAACTTTGGATGCTGTAGCTCCTCTGAAAAAGAGAGCTTTAAATCAGAAGTGTCTGACTCCGTGGTATAACTCACAAACTCGTAGCTTAAAGCAGATAACCCGTAAGTTGGAGAGGAAATGGCGTCTCACTAATTTAGAAGATCTTCACTTAGCCTGGAAAAAGAGTCTGTTGCTCTATAAAAAAAGCCCTCCGTAAAGCTAGGACATCTTTCTACTCATCACTAATTTAAGAAAATAAGAACCCCAGGTTTCTTTTCAGCACTGTAGCCAGGCTGACAAAGAGTCAGAGCTCTATTGAGCTGAGTATTCCATTAACTTTAACTAGTAATGACTTCATGACTTTCTTTGCTAACAAAATTTTAACTATTAGAGAAAAAATTACTCATAACCATCCCAAAGACGTATCGTTATCTTTGGCTGCTTTCAGTTATGCCGGTATTTGGTTAGACTCTTTCTCTCCGATTGTTCTGTCTGAGTTATTTTCATTAGTTACTTCATCCAAACCATCAACATGTTTATTAGACCCCATTCCTACCAGGCTGCTCAAGGAAGCCCTACCATTATTTAATGCTTCGATCTTAAATATGATCAATCTATCTTTGTTAGTTGGCTATGTACCACAGGCTTTTAAGGTGGCAGTAATTAAACCATTACTTAAAAAGCCATCACTTGACCCAGCTATCTTAGCTAATTATAGGCCAATCTCCAACCTTCCTTTTCTCTCAAAAATTCTTGAAAGGGTAGTTGTAAAACAGCTAACTGATCATCTGCAGAGGAATGGTCTATTTGAAGAGTTTCAGTCAGGTTTTAGAATTCATCATAGTACAGAAACAGCATTAGTGAAGGTTACAAATGATCTTCTTATGGCCTCGGACAGTGGACTCATCTCTGTGCTTGTTCTGTTAGACCTCAGTGCTGCTTTTGATACTGTTGACCATAAAATTTTATTACAGAGATTAGAGCATGCCATAGGTATTAAAGGCACTGCACTGCGGTGGTTTGAATCATATTTGTCTAATAGATTACAATTTGTTCATGTAAATGGGGAATCTTCTTCACAGACTAAAGTTAATTATGGAGTTCCACAAGGTTCTGTGCTAGGACCAATTTTATTCACTTTATACATGCTTCCCTTAGGCAGTATTATTAGATGGTATTGCTTAAATTTTCATTGTTACGCAGATGATACCCAGCTTTATCTATCCATGAAGCCAGAGGACACACACCAATTAGCTAAACTGCAGGATTGTCTTACAGACATAAAGACATGGATGACCTCTAATTTCCTGCTTTTAAACTCAGATAAAACTGAAGTTATTGTACTTGGCCCCACAAATCTTAGAAACATGGTGTCTAACCAGATCCTTACTCTGGATGGCATTACCCTGACCTCTAGTAATACTGTGAGAAATCTTGGAGTCATTTTTGATCAGGATATGTCATTCAAAGCGCATATTAAACAAATATGTAGGACTGCTTTTTTGCATTTACGCAATATCTCTAAAATCAGAAAGGTCTTGTCTCAGAGTGATGCTGAAAAACTAATTCATGCATTTATTTCCTCTAGGCTGGACTATTGTAATTCATTATTATCAGGTTGTCCTAAAAGTTCCCTAAAAAGCCTTCAGTTAATTCAAAATGCTGCAGCTAGAGTACTGACGGGGACTAGAAGGAGAGAGCATATCTCACCCATATTGGCCTCTCTTCATTGGCTTCCTGTTAATTCTAGAATAGAATTTAAAATTCTTCTTCTTACTTATAAGGTTTTGAATAATCAGGTCCCATCTTATCTTAGGGACCTCGTAGTACCATATCACCCCAATAGAGCGCTTCGCTCTCAGACTGCAGGCTTACTTGTAGTTCCTAGGGTTTGTAAGAGTAGAATGGGAGGCAGAGCCTTCAGCTTTCAGGCTCCTCTCCTGTGGAACCAGGTCCCAATTCAGATCAGGGAGACAGACACCCTCTCTACTTTTAAGATTAGGCTTAAAACTTTCCTTTTTGCTAAAGCTTATAGTTAGGGCTGGATCAGGTGACCCTGAACCATCCCTTAGTTATGCTGCTATAGACTTAGACTGCTGGGGGGTTCCCATGATGCACTGTTTCTTTCTCTTTTTGCTCTGTATGCACCACTCTGCATTTAATCATTAGTGATCGATCTCTGCTCCCCTCCACAGCATGTCTTTTTCCTGGTTCTCTCCCTCAGCCCCAACCAGTCCCAGCAGAAGACTGCCCCTCCCTGAGCCTGGTTCTGCTGGAGGTTTCTTCCTGTTAAAAGGGAGTTTTTCCTTCCCACTGTAGCCAAGTGCTTGCTCATAGGGGGTCGTTTTGACCGTTGGGGTTTTACATAATTATTGTATGGCCTTGCCTTACAATATAAAGCGCCTTGGGGCAACTGTTTGTTGTGATTTGGCGCTATATAAAAAAATTGATTGATTGATTGATGTTGAGCACATGTTGAACAGATACAGAACACATGTTGAACAGATACAGAACACATGTTGAACAGATGCAGAACACATGTTGAACAGATACAGAACACGTTGAACTGATGTTGAACATGAACAGATGCAGAACACATGATGAACAGATGTTGAATACATGTTGAACAGATGCAGAACACATAATGAACAGATATTGAATACATGTTGAACAGATGCAGAACACATGATGAACAGATGTTGAATACATGTTGAACAGATGCAGAACACATGATGAACAGATGTTGAATACATGTTGAACAGATGCAGAACACATAATGAACAGATATTGAATACATGTTGAACAGATGCAGAACACATGATGAACAGATGTTGAATACATGATGAACAGATACAGAACACATAATGAACAGATGTTGAATACATGTTGAACAGATGCAGAACACATAATGAACAGATATTGAATACATGATGAACAGATACAGAACACATAATGAACAGATGTTGAATACATGTTGAACAGATGCAGAACACATAATGAACAGATGTTGAATACATGTTGAACAGATGCAGAACACATAATGAACACATATTGAATACATGTTGAACAGATGCAGAACACATAATGAACAGATGTTGAATACATGATGAACAGATGCAGAACACATAATGAACAGATATTGAATACATGATGAACAGATGCAGAACACATAATGAACAGATATTGAATACATGATGAACAGATGCAGAACACATGATGAACAGATGTTGAATACATGTTGAACAGATGCAGAACACATAATGAACAGATATTGAATACATGATGAACAGATACAGAACACATAATGAACAGATGTTGAATACATGATGAACAGATACAGAACACATAATGAACAGATATTGAATACATGATGAACAGATGCAGAACACATAATGAACAGATATTGAATACATGATGAACAGATACAGAACACATAATGAACAGATATTGAATACATGATGAACAGATGCAGAACACATAATGAACAGATATTGAATACATGTTGAACAGATGCAGAACACATAATGAACAGATATTGAATACATGATGAACAGATGCAGAACACATGATGAACAGATATTGAATACATGATGAACAGATGCAGAACACATAATGAACAGATATTGAATACATGTTGAACAGATGCAGAACACATAATGAACAGATATTGAATACATGATGAACAGATGCAGAACACATGATGAACAGATGTTGAATACATGATGAACAGATGCAGAACACATAATGAACAGATATTGAATACATGATGAACAGATGCAGAACACATGATGAACAGATGTTGAATACATGTTGAACAGATGCAGAACACATAATGAACAGATATTGAATACATGATGAACAGATACAGAACACATAATGAACAGATATTGAATACATGTTGAACAGATGCAGAACACATAATGAACAGATATTGAATACATGATGAACAGATGCAGAACACATAATGAACAGATATTGAATACATGATGAACAGATGCAGAACACATGATGAACAGATGTTGAATACATGATGAACAGATGCAGAACACATAATGAACAGATATTGAATACATGATGAACAGATGCAGAACACATGATGAACAGATGTTGAATACATGTTGAACAGATGCAGAACACATAATGAACAGATATTGAATACATGATGAACAGATACAGAACACATAATGAACAGATATTGAATACATGATGAACAGATACAGAACACGTTGAACTGATGGTGAACACGAACAGATGCAGAACACATGTTGAACTGATGGTGAACACGAACAGATGCAGAACACATGATGAACAGATGTTGAATACATGATGAACAGATGCAGAACACATAATGAACACATATTGAATACATGATGAACAGATGCAGAACACATGATGAACAGATGTTGAATACATGATGAACAGATGCAGAACACATAATGAACACATATTGAATACATGATGAACAGATGCAGAACACATGATGAACAGATGTTGAATACATGATGAACAGATGCAGAACACATAATGAACACATATTGAATACATGTTGAACAGATGCAGAACACATAATGAACAGATATTGAATACATGATGAACAGATACAGAACACATAATGAACAGATGCAGAACACATAATGAACAGATATTGAATACATGATGAACAGATACAGAACACGTTGAACTGATGGTGAACACGAACAGATGCAGAACACATGTTGAACTGATGGTGAACACGAACAGATGCAGAACACATGATGAACAGATGTTGAATACATGATGAACAGATGCAGAACACATAATGAACACATATTGAATACATGATGAACAGATGCAGAACACATGATGAACAGATGTTGAATACATGTTGAACAGATGCAGAACACATAATGAACAGATATTGAATACATGATGAACAGATGCAGAACACATGATGAACAGATGTTGAATACATGTTGAACAGATGCAGAACACATGATGAACAGATCTTGAATACATGTTGAACAGATGCAGAACACATGATGAACAGATGTCGAGCACATGTTGAACAGATACGGAACACGAACTGATGTTGAACACATGTTGAACAGATACGGAACACGAACTGATGCAGAACACATGATGAACAGATATTGAATACATGATGAACAGATACAGAACACGTTGAACTGATGGTGAACACGAACTGATGCAGAACACATAATGAACAGATATTGAATACATGATGAACAGATACAGAACACGTTGAACTGATGGTGAACACGAACAGATGCAGAACACATGTTGAACTGATGGTGAACACGAACAGATGCAGAACACATGATGAACAGATGTTGAATACATGATGAACAGATGCAGAACACATAATGAACACATATTGAATACATGATGAACAGATGCAGAACACATGATGAACAGATGTTGAATACATGTTGAACAGATGCAGAACACATAATGAACAGATATTGAATACATGATGAACAGATGCAGAACACATGATGAACAGATGTTGAATACATGTTGAACAGATGCAGAACACATGATGAACAGATCTTGAATACATGTTGAACAGATGCAGAACACATGATGAACAGATGTCGAGCACATGTTGAACAGATACGGAACACGAACTGATGTTGAACACATGTTGAACAGATACGGAACACGAACTGATGCAGAACACATGATGAACAGATGTCGAGCACATGTTGAACAGATACGGAACACGAACTGATGTTGAACACATGTTGAACAGATGTTGAGTACATGTTGAACACATGTTGAACTGATGGTGAACACGAACAGATGCAGAACACATGATGAACAGATGCAACATTTTGAATACATGTTGAACTGATGTTGAACACATGTTGAACAGATGCAGAACACATGATGAACAGATGTTGAATACATGTTGAACAGATGCAGAACACATGATGAACAGATGTTGAATACATGTTGAACAGATGCAGAACACATGATGAACAGATGTCGAGCACATGTTGAACAGATACAGAACACGAACTGATGTTGAACACATGTTGAGCAGATGTTGAGTACATGTTGAACACATGTTGAACTGATGGTGAACACGAACAGATGCAGAACACATGATGAACAGATGAAGAACACATAATGAACAGATGATGAGCACATGTTGAATACATGTTGAACTGATGTTGAACACATGTTGAACTGATGTTGAACACATGTTGAACTAATGTTGAATACATGTTGAACTGATGTTGAACACATGTTGAACAGATGCACAACACATGACGAATAGATGTTGAACAGATACATGCTGATGCTGAAAAACTAATTCATGCATTTATTTCCTCTAGGCTGGACTATTGTAATTCATTATTATCAGGTTGTCCTAAAAGTTCCCTAAAAAGCCTTCAGTTAATTCAAAATGCTGCAGCTAGAGTGCTGACGGGGACTAGAAGGAGAGAGCATATCTCACCCATATTGGCCTCTCTTCATTGGCTTCCTGTTAATTCTAGAATAGAATTTAAAATTCTTCTTCTTACTTATAAGGTTTTGAATAATCAGGTCCCATCTTATCTTAGGGACCTCGTAGTACCATATCACCCCAATAGAGCGCTTCGCTCTCAGACTGCAGGCTTACTTGTAGTTCCTAGGGTTTGTAAGAGTAGAATGGGAGGCAGAGCCTTCAGCTTTCAGGCTCCTCTCCTGTGGAACCAGCTCCCAATTCAGATCAGGGAGACAGACACCCTCTCTACTTTTAAGATTAGGCTTAAAACTTTCCTTTTTGCTAAAGCTTATAGTTAGGGCTGGATCAGGTGACCCTGAACCATCCCTTAGTTATGCTGCTATAGACTTAGACTGCTGGGGGGTTCCCATGATGCACTGTTTCTTTCTCTTTTTGCTCTGTATGCACCACTCTGCATTTAATCATTAGTGATTGATCTCTGCTCCCTTCCACAGCATGTCTTTTTCCTGGTTCTCTCCCTCAGCCCCAACCAGTCCCAGCAGAAGACTGCCCCTCCCTGAGCCTGGTTCTGCTGGAGGTTTCTTCCTGTTAAAAGGGAGTTTTTCCTTCCCACTGTAGCCAAGTGCTTGCTCACAGGGGGTCGTTTTGACCGTTGGGGTTTTACATCATTATTGTATGGCCTTGCCTTACAATATAAAGCGCCTTGGGGCAACTGTTTGTTGTGATTTGGCGCTATATAAAAAAACTGATTGATTGATTGATACAGAACACATATTGAACAGATGTTTATCAGATGCAGAACACGTGAACAGATGCTGAACACATGTTGAACAGATGCTGAACAGATGTTGAACAGAGGTTGACCACATGTTGAACAGATGTTGAACAGATACAGAGCACATGCTGAGCAGATGAAGAACATATGTTGAACACGTGCAGAACACATGCTGAACAGATGATGAACACATGTTGAACACATTATCAGATGCAGAACACGAGAACAGATGCTGAACACAAGTTGAACAGAGGTTGAACACATGATGGACAGATGTTGAACAGAGGTTGACCACATGTTGAACAGATGCAGAACACGTGATGAACAGATGTTGAACAGATACAGAGCACATGCTGAGCAGATGAAGAACATATGTTGAACACGTGCAGAACACATGCTGAACAGATGATGAACACATGTTGAACACATTATCAGATGCAGAACACGTGAACAGATGCTGAACACATGTTGAACAGATGTTGAACTGATGTTGAACACATGTTGAACTGATGTTGAACACATGTTGAACAGATGTTGAATACATGTTGAACACATGTTGAACAGATGCAGAACACATGATGAACTGATGTTGGCACATGTTGAACAGATGTTGAATACATGTTGAACAGATACAGAACACATGTTGAACAAATGTTGAATACATGTTGAACACTTGTTGAACTGATGTTGAACACATGTTGAACAGATGTTGAATACATGTTGAACACATGTTGAACAGATGCTGAACAGATGTTGAACAGAGGTTGAC
Source organism: Thalassophryne amazonica (assembly GCF_902500255.1). Lineage (NCBI taxonomy): Eukaryota > Metazoa > Chordata > Actinopteri > Batrachoidiformes > Batrachoididae > Thalassophryne > Thalassophryne amazonica. The sequence continues at coordinate 106,120 of NW_022986318.1, read as the reverse complement.
CACATGTTGAACAGATGCAGAACAAGTGATGAACAGATGTTGAACAGATACAGAGCACATGCTGAGCAGATGAAGAACACATGTTGAACACATGCACAACACATGCTGAACAGATGATGAACACATGTTGAACACATTATCAGATGCAGAACACGAGAACAGATGCTGAACACAAGTTGAACAGAGGTTGAACACATGATGGACAGATGTTGAACAGAGGTTGACCACATGTTGAACAGATGCAGAACACGTGATGAACAGATGTTGAACAGATACAGAGCACATGCTGAGCAGATGAAGAACATATGTTGAACACGTGCAGAACACATGCTGAACAGATGATGAACACATGTTGAACACATTATCAGATGCAGAACACGTGAACAGATGCTGAACACATGTTGAACAGATGTTGAACTGATGTTGAACACATGTTGAACTGATGTTGAACACATGTTGAACAGATGTTGAATACATGTTGAACACATGTTGAACAGATGCAGAACACATGATGAACTGATGTTGGCACATGTTGAACAGATGTTGAATACATGTTGAACAGATACAGAACACATGTTGAACAAATGTTGAATACATGTTGAACACTTGTTGAACTGATGTTGAACACATGTTGAACAGATGTTGAATACATGTTGAACACATGTTGAACAGATACAGAACACATGTTGAACAAATGTTGAATACATGTTGAACACTTGTTGAACTGATGTTGAACACATGTTGAACAGATGCAGAACACATGTTGAACAGATGCAGAACACATGTTGAACTGATGTTGAACACATGTTGAACAGATGTTGAATACATGTTGAACACATGTTGAACTGATGTTGAACACATGTTGAACAGATGCAGAGCACATGCTGAACAGATGAAGAACATATGTTGAACACATGCAGAACAAATGCTGAACAGATGATGAACACATGTTGAACACATTATCAGATGCAGAACACGTGAACAGATGCTGAACACATGTTGAACAGATGCTGAACAGAGGTTGAACACATGTTGAACAGATGTTGAACACATGATGAACAGAGGTTGAACACATAACAGATGCTGAACACATGATAAACACATGATGGACAGATGTTGAACACATGATGAACAGAGGTTGAACACAAAATGAACATGTGTTTAATACATGTTGAACACATGTTGAATACATGTTGAACACATGATGAACACAAACTGATGTTGAACACATGTTGAACTGATTTTTGAACACATATTGAACAGAGGCAGAACACATGATGAACAGATGTTGAATACATGTTGAACACGTGTTTAACAGATGTTGAACATATGTTGAACACATGTTGAACAGATGCAGAACATGTTGAACTGATGTTGAATACATGTTGAACTGATGTTGAATACATGTTGAACAGATGCAGAACACATGTTGAACTGATGTTGAGCACATGTTGAACAGATATAGAACACATGTTGAACAAATGTTGAATACATGTTGAACTGATGTTGAACACATGTTGAATACATGTTGAATACATGTTGAACACATGTTGAACTGATGTTGAACACACGTTGAACAGATGTTGAACAGATGCAGAACACATGTTGAACTGATGAGCACATGTTGAACAGATACACAACACATGTTGAACAAATGTTGAATACATGTTGAACACATGTTGAATACATGTTGAACACATGTTGAACAGATGAACAGATGTTGCACACATGTTGAATACATTTTGAACACATGTTGAATACATGTTGAACTGATGTTGAACACATGTTGAATACATGTTGAACACATGTTGAACTGATGTTGAACACATGTTGAACAGATACAGAACACGTTGAACTGATGTTGAACATGAACAGATGCAGAACACATGTTGAACTGATGGTGAACACGAACAGATGCAGAACACATAATGAACAGATATTGAATACATGTTGAACAGATGCAGAACACATGATGAACAGATGTTGAATACATGTTGAACAGATGCAGAACACATAATGAACAGATATTGAATACATGTTGAACAGATGCAGAACACATGATGAACAGATGTTGAATACATGATGAACAGATACAGAACACATAATGAACAGATGTTGAATACATGTTGAACAGATACAGAACACATAATGAACAGATGTTGAATACATGTTGAACAGATGCAGAACACATAATGAACAGATATTGAATACATGATGAACAGATACAGAACACATAATGAACAGATGTTGAATACATGTTGAACAGATGCAGAACACATAATGAACAGATGTTGAATACATGTTGAACAGATGCAGAACACATAATGAACACATATTGAATACATGTTGAACAGATGCAGAACACATAATGAACAGATGTTGAATACATGATGAACAGATGCAGAACACATGATGAACAGATGTTGAATACATGTTGAACAGATGCAGAACACATAATGAACAGATATTGAATACATGTTGAACAGATGCAGAACACATAATGAACAGATGTTGAATACATGATGAACAGATACAGAACACATAATGAACAGATGTTGAATACATGTTGAACAGATGCAGAACACATAATGAACAGATGTTGAATACATGATGAACAGATACAGAACACATAATGAACAGATGTTGAATACATGTTGAACAGATGCAGAACACATAATGAACAGATGTTGAATACATGATGAACAGATGTTGAATACATGTTGAACAGATGCAGAACACATAATGAACAGATATTGAATACATGTTGAACAGATGCAGAACACATAATGAACAGATATTGAATACATGATGAACAGATGCAGAACACATAATGAACAGATATTGAATACATGATGAACAGATGCAGAACACATGATGAACAGATGTTGAATACATGTTGAACAGATGCAGAACACATAATGAACAGATATTGAATACATGTTGAACAGATGCAGAACACATAATGAACAGATATTGAATACATGATGAACAGATGCAGAACACATAATGAACAGATGTTGAATACATGTTGAACAGATGCAGAACACATAATGAACAGATGTTGAATACATGATGAACAGATGCAGAACACATAATGAACACATATTGAATACATGATGAACAGATACAGAACACATAATGAACAGATATTGAATACATGATGAACAGATACAGAACACATAATGAACAGATATTGAATACATGATGAACAGATACAGAACACATAATGAACAGATATTGAATACATGATGAACAGATACAGAACACATAATGAACAGATATTGAATACATGATGAACAGATACAGAACACATAATGAACAGATGTTGAATACATGATGAACAGATGCAGAACACATAATGAACAGATATTGAATACATGATGAACAGATACAGAACACATGATGAACAGATGTTGAATACATGTTGAACAGATGCAGAACACATAATGAACAGATATTGAATACATGATGAACAGATGCAGAACACATAATGAACAGATATTGAATACATGATGAACAGATACAGAACACGTTGAACTGATGGTGAACACGAACAGATGCAGAACACATGTTGAACTGATGGTGAACACGAACAGATGCAGAACACATGTTGAACTGATGGTGAACACGAACAGATGCAGAACACATGATGAACAGATGTTGAATACATGTTGAACAGATGCAGAACACATAATGAACAGATATTGAATACATGATGAACAGATACAGAACACGTTGAACTGATGGTGAACACGAACAGATGCAGAACACATGTTGAACTGATGGTGAACACGAACAGATGCAGAACACATGTTGAACTGATGGTGAACACGAACAGATGCAGAACACATGATGAACAGATGTTGAATACATGATGAACAGATGCAGAACACATAATGAACACATATTGAATACATGATGAACAGATGCAGAACACATGATGAACAGATGTTGAATACATGTTGAACAGATGCAGAACACATAATGAACAGATATTGAATACATGATGAACAGATGCAGAACACATAATGAACACATATTGAATACATGATGAACAGATGCAGAACACATGATGAACAGATGTTGAATACATGATGAACAGATGCAGAACACATAATGAACACATATTGAATACATGATGAACAGATGCAGAACACATGATGAACAGATGTTGAATACATGATGAACAGATGCAGAACACATGATGAACAGATGTTGAATACATGATGAACAGATGCAGAACACATAATGAACACATATTGAATACATGATGAACAGATGCAGAACACATGATGAACAGATGTTGAATACATGATGAACAGATGCAGAACACATGATGAACACATATTGAATACATGATGAACAGATGCAGAACACATAATGAACAGATATTGAATACATGATGAACAGATACAGAACACATAATGAACAGATGTTGAATACATGTTGAACAGATGCAGAACACATAATGAACAGATGTTGAATACATGATGAACAGATGCAGAACACATGATGAACAGATGTTGAATACATGATGAACAGATGCAGAACACATAATGAACACATATTGAATACATGATGAACAGATGCAGAACACATAATGAACAGATATTGAATACATGATGAACAGATACAGAACACATAATGAACAGATGTTGAATACATGTTGAACAGATGCAGAACACATAATGAACAGATGTTGAATACATGATGAACAGATGCAGAACACATGATGAACAGATGTTGAATACATGATGAACAGATGCAGAACACATAATGAACACATATTGAATACATGATGAACAGATGCAGAACACATAATGAACAGATATTGAATACATGATGAACAGATACAGAACACATAATGAACAGATGTTGAATACATGATGAACAGATGCAGAACACATGATGAACAGATGTTGAATACATGATGAACAGATGCAGAACACATAATGAACACATATTGAATACATGATGAACAGATGCAGAACACATAATGAACAGATATTGAATACATGATGAACAGATACAGAACACATAATGAACAGATGTTGAATACATGTTGAACAGATGCAGAACACATAATGAACAGATATTGAATACATGATGAACAGATACAGAACACGTTGAACTGATGGTGAACACGAACAGATGCAGAACACATGTTGAACTGATGGTGAACACGAACAGATGCAGAACACATGTTGAACTGATGGTGAACACGAACAGATGCAGAACACATGATGAACAGATGTTGAATACATGATGAACAGATGCAGAACACATAATGAACAGATATTGAATACATGATGAACAGATGCAGAACACATGATGAACAGATGTTGAATACATGTTGAACAGATGCAGAACACATGATGAACAGATCTTGAATACATGTTGAACAGATGCAGAACACATGATGAACAGATGTCGAGCACATGTTGAACAGATACGGAACACGAACTGATGTTGAACACATGTTGAACAGATACGGAACACGAACTGATGTTGAACACATGTTGAACTGATGGTGAACACGAACAGATGCAGAACACATGATGAACAGATGTTGAATACATGATGAACAGATGTTGAATACATGATGAACAGATGCAGAACACATAATGAACACATATTGAATACATGATGAACAGATGCAGAACACATGATGAACAGATGTTGAATACATGTTGAACAGATGCAGAACACATAATGAACAGATATTGAATACATGATGAACAGATGCAGAACACATAATGAACAGATATTGAATACATGATGAACAGATGCAGAACACATGATGAACAGATGTTGAATACATGTTGAACAGATGCAGAACACATGATGAACAGATCTTGAATACATGTTGAACAGATGCAGAACACATGATGAACAGATGTCGAGCACATGTTGAACAGATACGGAACACGAACTGATGTTGAACACATGTTGAACAGATACGGAACACGAACTGATGCAGAACACATGATGAACAGATGTCGAGCACATGTTGAACAGATACGGAACACGAACTGATGTTGAACACATGTTGAACAGATGTTGAGTACATGTTGAACACATGTTGAACTGATGGTGAACACGAACAGATGCAGAACACATGATGAACAGATGCAACATTTTGAATACATGTTGAACTGATGTTGAACACATGTTGAACAGATGCAGAACACATGATGAACAGATGTTGAATACATGTTGAACAGATGCAGAACACATGATGAACAGATGTTGAATACATGTTGAACAGATGCAGAACACATGATGAACAGATGTCGAGCACATGTTGAACAGATACAGAACACGAACTGATGTTGAACACATGTTGAGCAGATGTTGAGTACATGTTGAACACATGTTGAACTGATGGTGAACACGAACAGATGCAGAACACATGATGAACAGATGAAGAACACATAATGAACAGATGATGAGCACATGTTGAATACATGTTGAACTGATGTTGAACACATGTTGAACTGATGTTGAACACATGTTGAACTAATGTTGAATACATGTTGAACTGATGTTGAACACATGTTGAACAGATGCACAACACATGACGAATAGATGTTGAACAGATACATGCTGATGCTGAAAAACTAATTCATGCATTTATTTCCTCTAGGCTGGACTATTGTAATTCATTATTATCAGGTTGTCCTAAAAGTTCCCTAAAAAGCCTTCAGTTAATTCAAAATGCTGCAGCTAGAGTGCTGACGGGGACTAGAAGGAGAGAGCATATCTCACCCATATTGGCCTCTCTTCATTGGCTTCCTGTTAATTCTAGAATAGAATTTAAAATTCTTCTTCTTACTTATAAGGTTTTGAATAATCAGGTCCCATCTTATCTTAGGGACCTCGTAGTACCATATCACCCCAATAGAGCGCTTCGCTCTCAGACTGCAGGCTTACTTGTAGTTCCTAGGGTTTGTAAGAGTAGAATGGGAGGCAGAGCCTTCAGCTTTCAGGCTCCTCTCCTGTGGAACCAGCTCCCAATTCAGATCAGGGAGACAGACACCCTCTCTACTTTTAAGATTAGGCTTAAAACTTTCCTTTTTGCTAAAGCTTATAGTTAGGGCTGGATCAGGTGACCCTGAACCATCCCTTAGTTATGCTGCTATAGACGTAGACTGCTGGGGGGTTCCCATGATGCACTGTTTCTTTCTCTTTTTGCTCTGTATGCACCACTCTGCATTTAATCATTAGTGATTGATCTCTGCTCCCTTCCACAGCATGTCTTTTTCCTGGTTCTCTCCCTCAGCCCCAACCAGTCCCAGCAGAAGACTGCCCCTCCCTGAGCCTGGTTCTGCTGGAGGTTTCTTCCTGTTAAAAGGGAGTTTTTCCTTCCCACTGTAGCCAAGTGCTTGCTCACAGGGGGTCGTTTTGACCGTTGGGGTTTTACATAATTATTGTATGGCCTTGCCTTACAATATAAAGCGCCTTGGGGCAACTGTTTGTTGTGATTTGGCGCTATATAAAAAAACTGATTGATTGATTGATACAGAACACATATTGAACAGATGTTTATCAGATGCAGAACACGTGAACAGATGCTGAACACATGTTGAACAGATGCTGAACAGATGTTGAACAGAGGTTGACCACATGTTGAACAGATGCAGAACAAGTGATGAACAGATGTTGAACAGATACAGAGCACATGCTGAGCAGATGAAGAACACATGTTGAACACATGCACAACACATGCTGAACAGATGATGAACACATGTTGAACACATTATCAGATGCAGAACACGAGAACAGATGCTGAACACAAGTTGAACAGAGGTTGAACACATGATGGACAGATGTTGAACAGAGGTTGACCACATGTTGAACAGATGCAGAACACGTGATGAACAGATGTTGAACAGATACAGAGCACATGCTGAGCAGATGAAGAACATATGTTGAACACGTGCAGAACACATGCTGAACAGATGATGAACACATGTTGAACACATTATCAGATGCAGAACACGTGAACAGATGCTGAACACATGTTGAACAGATGTTGAACTGATGTTGAACACATGTTGAACTGATGTTGAACACATGTTGAATACATGTTGAACAGATGCAGAACACATGATGAACTGATGTTGGCACATGTTGAACAGATGTTGAATACATGTTGAACACATGTTGAACAGATACAGAACACATGTTGAACAAATGTTGAATACATGTTGAACACTTGTTGAACTGATGTTGAACACATGTTGAACAGATGTTGAATACATGTTGAACACATGTTGAACAGATACAGAACACATGTTGAACAAATGTTGAATACATGTTGAACACTTGTTGAACTGATGTTGAACACATGTTGAACAGATGCAGAACACATGTTGAACAGATGCAGAACACATGTTGAACTGATGTTGAACACATGTTGAACAGATGTTGAATACATGTTGAACACATGTTGAACTGATGTTGAACACATGTTGAACAGATGCAGAGCACATGCTGAACAGATGAAGAACATATGTTGAACACATGCAGAACAAATGCTGAACAGATGATGAACACATGTTGAACACATTATCAGATGCAGAACACGTGAACAGATGCTGAACACATGTTGAACAGATGCTGAACAGAGGTTGAACACATGTTGAACAGATGTTGAACACATGATGAACAGAGGTTGAACACATAACAGATGCTGAACACATGATAAACACATGATGGACAGATGTTGAACACATGATGAACAGAGGTTGAACACAAAATGAACATGTGTTTAATACATGTTGAACACATGTTGAATACATGTTGAACACATGATGAACACAAACTGATGTTGAACACATGTTGAACTGATTTTTGAACACATATTGAACAGAGGCAGAACACATGATGAACAGATGTTGAATACATGTTGAACACGTGTTTAACAGATGTTGAACATATGTTGAACACATGTTGAACAGATGCAGAACACATGTTGAACTGATGTTGAGCACATGTTGAACAGATATAGAACACATGTTGAACAAATGTTGAATACATGTTGAACTGATGTTGAACACACGTTGAACAGATGTTGAACAGATGCAGAACACATGTTGAACTGATGAGCACATGTTGAACAGATACACAACACATGTTGAACAAATGTTGAATACATGTTGAAACACATAGTGAATACAGTGAACACATGTTGAACAGATGAACAGATGTTGCACACATGTTGAATACATTTTGAACACATGTTGAATACATGTTGAACTGATGTTGAACACATGTTGAATACATGTTGAACACATGTTGAACTGATGTTGAACACATGTTGAACAGATGCAGAACACATGTTGAACAGATGTTGAACACATGACAAACAGATGCAGAACAGATGATGAACACATGTTGAACACATGATGAACATGTGATGAACAGATATTGAACAGATGTTGAACAGACGTTGAACACATTATGAACAGATGTTGAACACATTATGAACAGATGTTGAACAGTCGTTGAACACATGATGAACAGATGTTGAACACATGATGAACACATGATAAACAGAGATTTAACAGATGTTGAACAGATGTTGAAAAGGTAAACACTGACACACTGATGGACAAACCTGACCTTTGACCTTACGATCACCTGTAAGCATCAGCCTGACCTGATCCCGTGGATGTTCTTGATTGCATAGCTGATTTCCTTTCGAAGCGTCTTCTCGTCACTCTCCAGCTGTCAGCGCGCGTGCGCGCGCGCACACACACACACACGTCATTGTTGTGATTCAGTTTGTTGTCCTCCTTTGTTGTGTGTTAAACTTGTCAGACAGTGTGTGTGTGTGTGTGTGTATACACGTATGTGCATGAGACTGTGCATGTGACAGTGTGTCCGTGTGTGTGCCTGTGTGTGTATGTGTGTGTGTGAGACAGTGAGTGTATGTGAGACAGTATGTGTGAAACAGAGTGTGTGTGTGTGTGTGTATACACGTATATGCATAAGACAGTGTGCATGTGACAGTGTGTGTATGTGTGTGCCTGTGCATGAGATAGAGTGTGTGTGTGTGTATATACACGTATATGTGCATGTGACAGTGTGTTTGTGTGTGTGCATGTGTGTGCATGAGACAGTGTGTATGTCTGTATGTGCATGTGTGTGTCAGAGACTTGTGTGTGCGTGGATGAGACAGTGGGTGTGTGTATGAGACAGCTTGTGTGTGTGTTTATATATGAAACTGTGTGTGTGTGTGTCTTTATCTGTGAGATAGTTTGTGCATGAGACTTCGTCTGTGTAAGACTGTGTGTTAATGTGTGAGACAGCGTGTGTGTGTATGTTTATGTATGAGACAGTGTATGTATGAGACAGTGTGTGTGTGTTTATGTGTGAGACTGTGTGTGTGTATGAGACAGTGTGTGTGTATGTTTACGTGTGAGACTGTGTGTGTGTCTTTGTGTGTGTTTACGTGCGAGACTGTGCGTGTGTGTGTGTGAGACTGTGTGTGTGTCTTTGTGTGTGTTTACGTGCGAGACTGCGCATGTGTGTGTGTATGAGACAGTGTGTGTCTTTGTGTGTGTTTACGTGCGAGACTGCGTGTGTGTGTATGAGACAGTGTATGTGTGTCTTTGTGTGTGTTTACGTGCGAGACTGCGTGTGTGTGTATGAGACAGTGTATGTGTCTTTGTGTGTGTTTACGTGCGAGACTGCGTGTGTGTGTATGAGACAGTGTATGTGTGTCTTTGTGTGTGTTTACGTGCGAGACTGCGCGTGTGTGTGTATGAGACAGTGTATGTGTGTCTTTGTGTGTGTTTACGTGCGAGACTGCGCGTGTGTGTGTATGAGACAGTGTATGTCTTGGTGTGTGTTTACGTGCGAGACTGCGCGTGTGTGTGTATGAGACAGTGTATGTGTGTCTTTGTGTGTGTTTACGTGCGAGACTGCGTGTGTGTGTGTATGAGACAGTGTATGTGTGTCTTTGTGTGTGTTTACGTGCGAGACTGCGTGTGTGTGTGTATGAGACAGTGTATGTGTGTCTTTGTGTGTGTTTACGTGTGAGACTGCATGTGTGTGTGTATGAGACAGTGTATGTGTGTCTTTGTGTGTGTTTACGTGCGAGACTGCGTGTGTGTGTGTATGAGACAGTGTATGTGTGTCTTTGTGTGTGTTTACGTGCGAGACTGCGTGTGTGTGTGTATGAGACAGTGTATGTGTGTCTTTGTGTGTGTTTACGTGTGAGACTGCGTGTGTGTGTGTATGAGACAGTGTATGTGTGTCTTTGTGTGTGTTTACGTGTGAGACTGCGTGTGTGTGTGTATGAGACAGTGTATGTGTGTCTTTGTGTGTGTTTACGTGCGAGACTGCGTGTGTGTGTGTATGAGACAGTGTATGTGTGTCTTTGTGTGTGTTTACGTGCGAGACTGCGTGTGTGTGTGTATGAGACAGTGTATGTGTGTCTTTGTGTGTGTTTACGTGCGAGACTGCGTGTGTGTGTGTATGAGACAGTGTATGTGTGTCTTTGTGTGTGTTTACGTGCGAGACTGCGTGTGTGTGTGTATGAGACAGTGTATGTGTGTCTTTGTGTGTGTTTACGTGCGAGACTGCGTGTGTGTGTGTATGAGACAGTGTATGTGTGTCTTTGTGTGTGTTTACGTGTGAGACTGCATGTGTGCTTCGTTTGAGTAACTCTCTACTGGCTATTGGTCCCAAAACGTGGTACTGCAGTTTTAGACTTTGTACACTATGCACATCATTTTCAGTTATTTTAAAGGAAAATACAGACACAGAGTTCATATCTATCAGGAATTCCAAGTTATCCATGCTCAAATATTTTAGTGGAAGATTATTTAAAAATATGTAAAAAAATTAAAATACATGATTTGGAATTGATAGCCTACATATCATTTTTTCCAGGTTACCCACACGCAAATGATTCAGTTAAACACTATTTAATGAATTAAGATACACGATGTGTTTAACATAAAGTATTATTAGCATGAAGCTTACAGTAAGCTAAATGCTAATGCTAACATCCTCTTCCATCACGTTTGGCATTTGGTATATTTCCCTTCCATCACAATCTGTAATTTGTAAATGTGTTTTGGGAATTTGTTTAATTTGTTTTGGGCCTTTTTACGTTTATTTTGGAACTTTTTTAAAATGTGATGCCGTTAGTAAAAGTGTTTTTGCACTTCCCAGCCACCGTACTATTGACCGGTGGTTGTTTGAGCATTTTAAAAAGACATCCGAACAGGGCGGAGACAGAAACCTGATACATACCGGCGCGCACACTGGCTGTGCACGTCGATAAATCAAGTGCACTTCAACTCCATCGGAGGACTCATGGAACACAACGCATGCTGGTCAGCAGGTGAGTCACTCTTCAATTTATACGCTTTGAGGCGCACTATGAACCTATTGGTGGTTTTGTTAAAGATTTTGTATATATGTTATCACTGTTAAACATTTGTACCTTTGTCTTTTTTCTCATGAAAACGGTGTTGTGCTGTTTTGCACCTAACCCTGAGAATGTACGTGTTATTCAACCTTGTTTTAGCATGCTGGGGTCAATCTGAACTGGGAATGAAGAGCTGGATGTACGTATTATTATTATACAACTTTGTTTTTGTAGCCGCTAACGACTGGGAGTGAAGCATGATGGGGTCAGGCTGAACTGGGAGTAAAAGAACTGGAGGTTGTTTTGACTGTTGTGATGTGATGCTTAGTGTTCCAGGCAGATGCAGAACAGCTGATAACTGCAACAGACGAACGAGATGTGCTGACCTTCGACGATAAGAGTAAAAGAAAGAAACTGTTTTTCCTTACAGCTGCACTTATTGACGTATGTGTTTAGGTTACGGGAAGAAACTTGTCTTGCGTCGTCCCCCCCCACCCTTAGGACAAGTTTTATGATGTGATGAGGGCTTCTCTAATAAAAAGAGCGGGAGAGCAGGCCAGACTTTAGTGTAGCCTTGGTGTACAGCCTGACTGCACTCCGCGCGAGATAAATTTGACTTTCTGTCTCACTGGTGTTTCTTGACTCTGTTTGTCTTATCAAGGTTTTAAGAATGTTTGGAGGAGAAAATACCCAACAGGTTTTAAAGACCGTAGTACGCTGCCCACTCACTCACGAGACTCTTTTTACTGATGTTTACTTTGTGACTTGAACACCTTATAACACCGTAGAACTAAAAATACAGACAAATGAAGAAAAAGACAAAATATTAATTCTTAAATTAACACATTTGTTGAAGAACACATTCACATTATAAACCAAGGTTAAACAACCAAAATGCAAACAAAAGGTAAATACATGAACCATTAGCATGGACGCTCTTGAAGAGGCTTCAGACGTCTGAACACAATAAACACACCTTTCATGCGTTGACATTACCTTGTACAGAATCTTGTGGTGTCAACATATATTTAGTGATTTAACCGCTTCTCTTACTGTCTTGAAGAACACAATACTTTTATGATAAACTTCTGCCTGCTGCTGACAAAAAAAAAAAAGCGTGAGTCCGCGGGCAGTATGTAAACCAAACAGGAAACAGGAAGTAGAAAGACCACAAGCTTAAATTTACAAAGAAATTAGACACTTCTTGTTTTGCAGATAAACCATAAAACCAGCATATAAAAGAAAATGTTAAGTTTGATAAAAGGTACATAAGATATTTCTACTGGCACCAAAAGAATCGAGTTTCCTCAACAAGTGGATTCTGTGGTTTGGTTTCACTATGCTGTCTGTTACCACAAAATTTGAGTTGTGAGTCAAACACAGTACCCACATACCAGATTTGTACCTCTTTACCTGGAATAGTGCTGGATTTTGGGCTGACAATGGATTTTTTGAAATCTATGATAATTTCCTTAGTTTTTAACACATTTAAATCAAGGAAGCTATAATTACACCATCTGATAAATCCAGGGAGGGCACGACCATGATTGGATTGGTGGCCTTGAAGGAGAGACAATCAGACTGCGTCATCTGAGAACTTGACACAATAGTTATGTTGAGAAAATCTACAGCTGTCTGTATAAAGGAGAAAAAGCAGAGGAAAAAGGACACAGCCCTGAGCAGTACCTGTATTTGAAGATATAACAGAGGACATGTGTCCATTCACAAAAACCTGCTACAGCTTGGTTCATTTTTTAAAAATCTGATCAGGTATCATAAAATAGGAAGCTAGCCTATCAATTAAAATATGCAGGTACAACCCCAATTCCAGTGAAGTTGGGACGTTGGGTAAAATGTAAATAAAAACAGAATCCAATGATTTTCAAATCCTCTTCAACCTATATTCAATTGAATATACCACAAAGACAAGATATTTAATAAAAAAGAAAAATAACTGGTGCAACACAGGAATGAGTGCCAGAAAATTTAATAAGGTGCTGAAAGCAAAAAATTTTCAACGGGACTAATGTTTCGATGTGAGAGTCACGTCTTCCTCAGAGTCCTGCACAAACAGATGGTACAGCTTAAATACTGATAGGAAGCAGGTGCTTTCAAAGGGGCATGACCATCCATCAGACAACAACACTCACTCAATTAGTAATCAATTCATGATTAGAAACACACTGTGCCAAAGTACACAAGACTAAAACCAGACTAAAAAACAATTATTAGAGAAAACAAGTACATTTTAGATCTTCATTCAAACCAAAAGGTTCCAAGGTACCTAAAGTGTAAATCCAAAATGCTTCTCTACGTAAGAGTCTTTTTAATAATGTCACCTCCTCTGGGTGGAGCTGTGATTCTCTCAATTCCCCAAATTTTTAAAGATGCTGGAGAGCCATGACCGGCCTGTTTATAGTGCCTCGCCATGGCACAAGCTAAATTCTGAGTACGAATTGCTGTTTTATGTTCAGCTATCCATAATTTAAGTTGACGTTTTGTTTGGCCAATATATGCCAATCCACAAGGGCATTTTAACATATATACTACATGAGTAGTGTTACAACTGATAAATGAAGAAATAGGATATTGCTTACCAGTGCGACGATGAGAGAAACATGAAGCATTAGTGGAATTTGAACAATGTGCACAATTACCACATCTGAAGAAACCTTTTGGTGAGCTGGAGGGCCAGGCAGTTAAGATGAGAATATGCCAATATTTATAAACTATGTTTTTTTATTCTTCCCGCAAATGGAGTATAGCAGATAGAAAAAAACAATTTAGATGTTGAAGAAGATTTAGATTTTTTCTTCTTGAGTAAAGAGGCACGATCAGTATGTAGAGCTCTGTCCCATGCTTTACCAATGTTAGTTCTGCTATAACCGCGTTGTTCAAACAGAGTTGCTAGATGGGCTGCTTTTAACATGAAGTCTGTGATAGAACTGCAATTTCTTCTAACTCATAAGAGCTGACCCACTGGTATGTTCCGAACTACATGGGGCAGATGATTACTATCAGATTACTATAAAAAAAAAATTGATTGATTGATTGATTGAGCTCTCAATAAAGTATTTCTGCTAAGAGGTTTACGGTAAATAGCTGATTGCAAAGAATTATTGTCATCCTTGTAAATAGTGAGATCTAAAAAATCTATAGAATGAGAGTTATAGTTCATAGTAAAAGATAAAATTGATGTAACTCATCATATGTGCCCCTCCAAATAAGATACAAGATACAAACAAGATATTTAATGTTCAAACTGATAAACTTTATTGTTTTTGTGCAAATATTTGCTCATTTTGAAATGATGCCTGCAACATGTTTCAAAAAGCTGGGACAGTGGTATGTTTCCTACTGTGTTACATCACCTTTCCTTCTAACAACACTCAATAAGTGTTTGGGAACTGAGGACACTAATTGTTGAAGCTTTATAGGTGGAATTCTTTCCCATTCTTGCTTGATGTACGACTTCAGTTGTTCAACAGTTCGGGGTCTCTGTTGTCGTATTTTGCGCTTCATAATGCGCCACACATTTTCAATGAGCGACAGGTCTGGACTGCAGACAGGACAGTCTAGTACCCGCACTCTTTTACTATGAAGCCACGCTGTTGGAACACATGCAGAATGTGTCTTGGCATTGTCTTGTTGAAATAAGCAGAGACGTCCCTGAAAAAGACGTTGCTTGGATGGCAGTGTGTGTTGCGCCAAAACCTGAATGTACCTTTCAGCATTGATGGTGCCATCACAGATGTGTAAGTTGTCCATGCCATGGGCACTAACACACCCCCATACCATCACAGATGTGTAAGTTGTCCATGTCATGGGCACTAACACACCCCCATACCATCACAGATGTGTAAGTTGTCCATGCCATGGGCACTAACACACCCCCATTACCATCACAGATGTGTAAGTTGTCCATGCCATGGGCACTAACACACCCTCATACCATCACAGATGTGCAAGTTGTCCATGCCATGGGCACTAACACACCCCCATACCATCACAGATGTGTAAGTTGTCCATGTCATGGGCACTAACACACCCCCATACCATCACAGATGTGTAAGTTGTCCATGCCATGGGCACTAACACACCCCCATACCATCACAGATGTGTAAGTTGTCCATGCCATGGGCACTAACACACCCTCATACCATCACAGATGTGCAAGTTGTCCATGCCATGGGCACTAACACACCCCCATACCATCACAGATGTGTAAGTTGTCCATGCCATGGGCACTAACACACCCCCATACCATCACAGATGTGTAAGTTGTCCATGCCATGGGCACTAACACACCCTCATACCATCACAGATGTGTAAGTTGTCCATGCCATGGGCACTAACACACCCCCATACCATCACAGATGTGTAAGTTGTCCATGCCATGGGCACTAACACACCCCCATACCATCACAGATGTGTAAGTTGTCCATGCCATGGGCACTAACACACCCTCATACCATCACAGATGTGTAAGTTGTCCATGCCATGGGCACTAACACACCCCCATACCATCACAGATGTGTAAGTTGTCCATGCCATGGGCACTAACACACCCTCATACCATCACAGATGTGTAAGTTGTCCATGCCATGGGCACTAACACACCCCCATACCATCACAGATGTGTAAGTTGTCCATGCCATGGGCACTAACACACCCCCATACCATCACAGATGTGTAAGTTGTCCATGCCATGGGCACTAACACACCCCCATACCATCACAGATGTGTAAGTTGTCCATGCCATGGGCACTAACACACCCCCATACCATCACAGATGTGTAAGTTGTCCATGCCATGGGCACTAACACACCCCCATACCATCACAGATGTGTAAGTTGTCCATGCCATGGGCACTAACACACCCCCATACCATCACAGATGCTGGCTTTTGAACTTTGTGCTGGTAACAATCTGGATGGTCTTTTTCCTCTTTTGTCCAGAGGACACCACATCCATGATTTCCAAAAACAATTTGAAATGTGGACTCATCAGACCACAGCACACTTTTCCACTTTGTGTCTGTCCATTTCAAATGAGCTCGGGCCCAGAGAAGGCGGCGGCGTTTCTGGATGTTGTTGATGTTTGACTTTCACTTTGCATGGTAGAGTTGTGGTTTGCTCCTGGTCTGCCGGTTTTGTCTTTGTGTTTTCAGGTGAAGCTGAGGTGCATCTGCTGTCAAGCTGCACGTGGGCCCCGCCCCTTCTGTCAGGACAGCACAAGGGATTGACAGAGCGGCATCTCACAGCTGATCTGCATTCCCCTTGAGTGAGGGTTCACAGCTGACAATCATCACCATCCCAGATTTAACCCCAAACCTGTCATGGGTTCAGGGCCAGAATCTTCCACTGCTACAACAGCTGACATCTGCTGCAGTCCGTCCCAAGAATCTCCGTGTCCTCTGGGTTGGAACCGGGTTGCCACGGGTTTTCAGCTGTGCTCTTCATCGCTCCCAGCCGGTAATCCGAGCTTATGTGTTCTTTATTTGACGTTCTGTCGTCATGTTGGGAGCTCATCTATTGTTTTTCCCATCGTGAGCCTCTGAGCTAATTAACTTTCCTGTTTGAATTTTTTCCGGACTGAAGTCTCTGCGCTTCTGTCGCAACTCTTCCAATGTGGGCTCCCATGTCCATGAAGGTATCTGCTGTGAAAGGCCAAGTTTCTAATGTGGACGTTATTAATGGTGTTTTTCCCTGAATCGCGAGCTCCTGCTCTTAATGTATTACTTCAGTTATGTAGAGTGAATCACACGGGTTTTTTTCACATCATGTTTCTCTGTCTGATGCGTAATCACATGCAGCGCTTCACTCAGACGTTAATGATCAAAGTCTGTTCATTTCCACGCTACTCAGGGTGCAGCAGGTATTCCTCAGAGTTCTGTAGACATCAATGGTTATCTGTAGTTCGGGTTTGTGCGCGTCTGCGCTGTTCAGGAACAGTTTGCCGTCACCTTGTTAATTATGATCTAATCTGCTGACAGTCTGAGTGATTAACACACAGCAGCTAAGTTCTGAGTTAATGTAACTGAAGTTCTCTGAGTGTGAGCAGCTAAATTGCTGCATGCATCTAAGCTTGGAGCTGTCATCTGACTCTGTCGGTCTTCCACATGTGCCCGCCTTTTGGGTGTCATGTAGAACTACAGTCCTGAATGAACAGAGACTTTGAAATGAACTGGACTCTGGAACAAACTGCACCTTTTTATCAAGCCTCCAATCTGAGACTTTTACTTCTAAACTGAAAACCTGAAAGAACTGCACCTCTGAACTATTTAGTTCAGCTTGGACTCATTTTCATTTCCAGACGTGTGCCCAAATGCATCTTTATTATTCTCACCTGCCCTCTCCTTTCCCCTGCAGTCCCAGCAGCTTCACAGGCTCGCTTCTCTGATTCCAGTCCCTGTCAGTCCAGTCCTTGTGGTCCATCCTCTGTTGTCCCTCCACTGCGCAGTCCTTGTTTAAACCTCTGTTTGCCTTACTGCTCCTGCACTTGGGTCAACCACCAAACCCGGTTCCCCAACTGTGACAGGTAGAGTTTTAACTTGCACTTGTAGATGTAGCGACGAACTGTGTTAACTGACAATGGTTTTCTGAAGTGTTCCTGAGCCCACGCGGTAAGATCCTTTACACAATGATGTCGGTTTTTAATGCAGTGCCGCCTGAGGGATCGACAGTCATGGGCATTCAGTGTTGGTTTTCAGTCTTGCCGCTTACATGTAGAAAGTTCTCCAGATTCTCTGAATCTTCTGATTATATTATGGACTGCAGATGATGGAATCCCTAAATTCCTTGCAATTGAACATTGAGAAACATTGTTCTTAAACTGTTGGACTATTTTTTTTTTCATGCAGTTGTTCACAAAGTGGTGATCCTCACCCCATCTTTGCTTGTGAATGGCTGAGACTTTTGGGGATGCTCCTTTTATACCCAATCACGACACACAATTAGTGTCCTCAGTTCCCAAATGCTTGAGTGTTGTTAGAAGGAAAGGTGATGTAACACAGTGGGAAACATACATACCACTGTCCCAGCTTTTTTGAAACCTGTTGCAGGCATCCATTTGAAAATGAGCAAATATTTGCACAAAAATGTCTTAGTCTGAACATTAAATATCTTGTCTTTGTGGTGTATTCAACTGAATATACAGTGGGGGAAATGAGTATTTGATCCACTGTCAATTTTGCAGGTTTTTCCACCTACAAAGAATGTAGAGGTCTGTAACTTTCATCGTAGGTATATTTCAACTGTGAGAGACAGAAACAAAAAAAACCTAAATCCAGAAAATCACATTGTATGATTAACTCTCACAATACATGACCCCATCCATCCTCCCTTCAATACGGTGCAGTCGTCCTGTCCCCTTTGCAGAAGAGCACCCCCATGCTTCATGGTTGGGATGGTTTTCTTGGGGTTGTTCTCATCCTCTAAACATGGTAAGTGGAGTTGATTCCAAAAAGCTCTATTCTGGTCTCATCTGATCACATGACCTTCTCCCATGCCTCCTCTGGATCATCCAGATGGTCACTGGTGAACTTCAAATGGGCCTGGACATGTGCTGGCTTGAGCAGGGGGACCTTGCTGCCCTGCAGGATTTTAAACCATGACAGCATCATGTGTTACTAATGTAATCTTTGTGACTGTGGTCCCAGCTCTCTTCAGGTCATTGACCAGGTCCTCCTGTGTAGTTCTGAGCTTTCTCAGAATCATCCTTACCCCACAAAGTGAGATCTTGCATGGAATCCCAGACCGAGGGAGACTGACAGTCATCTTGTGTTTCTTCCACTTTCTAATAAATAATCATAACAGTTGTTGTCTTCTACCAAGCTGTTTGCCTGTTGTCCTGTAGTCCATCCCAGCCTTGTGCAGGTCTACAGTTTTGTCCCTGGTGTCCTTAGACAGCTCTTTGGACTTGGCTATGGTGGACAGGTTGGAGTGTGATTGATTGAGTGTGTGAACAGGTGTCTTTTATACAGGTAACAAGTTCAAACAGGTGCAATTAATACAGGTAAAGAGTGCAGAATAAGAGGGCTTCTTAAAGAAAAATTAACAGGTCTGTGAGAGACAGAATTCTTGCTGGTTGGTAGGTGTTCAAATACTTATTTCATACAATAAAATGGAAATAAATTATTTAAAAATCAAACATTGTGATTTTCTCAATTTCTTTTTAGATTCTGTCTCTCACAGATGAAGTGAACCTACGATTAAAAATTACAGACCTCTACATTCTTTGTAGGTAAGAAAACCTGCAAAACTGACAGGGGGTCAAATACTTATTTTCCCCACTGTAGGTTGAAGAGGATTTGCAAATAATTACATTCTGTTTTTATTTACATTTCACACGTCCCAACTTCATTGGAATTGGGGTTGTACATCTTAAAGCAGAGCTAAAATCAGCAAAGGGATTAGGGCTGTTCGAGATGCTTATACACTTGAGTGAAGAGCTCAGCATCCTCCACACCTTCACCTGCTTGATAGGCAAACTGTAATGGATCCAATTCCTTAAAGTTGGTGACAAAATTTCATCCTTCGAAAGCTTTTCAAAGTTTGTCATTACAAGAGAAATAAATGCAGTTAGCCTATATTTGGTCAACTCTTGGGTTTTTTATTTAGGGGTAGATGTTATAATTGTTTTTTTTTTTTTTTTTTTTTCCATACAGAAGATATTTGTGCACTATCTACACATTCAAAAAATTGGTCAGCGCAAACGTACAGTGTGCACCTTCATATAGCCAGCAGTCTTCACTATTTGCATTTCTTAAGTGGGGTTGTGACCTGTTTTTGAGACATCTGTCATTTTGAGGTGTCAGCGAACCTGTTGTTCTGTTAAATTAATCTATTTCATTTATTTATTTTTAGTAATGATGCTTCCAGACAAGACTGAAGTCTTGGAAGATTGGTCAATGATGAAACTGGTCTGCAAAATGAAGAGGACAACTGGAGAGAGAGACATTATAAAAATTACTGATAACTATGGAGATTGTGATTGGCCACAGAGGACACAGGCCTGTGTTTCGAGGGTTGTGGGGCGAACTGCCTCTCACTGAGTCCTCTCACCAAGGCATCAGATAGATAGATACTTTTAATGTCCCCATGGGGACATTTGTCTTGGACTTCTCAAAAATCATGACCCATACAAAGATACAGAACAAGACATAAACAGTTCATAACAATAAATAAATACATAAATAAAGAATAAAAATAAATAAAAAAACATACAAGTACTAAAACCTCCTAATGTGCCTGATTGTTAGCGGTGTTTATTATATTTGTTAAGGGCTATGATTGATATAGGAACAAAAGAGTTCCTATATCTATTCAGTCTGCAATGGGGGACTCTGAAACGCCGGCCCGATGGTAGCAACTCGCATTGCGTGTGCAGAACATGAGAGGGATCAGAAAGAATTCTGTCCGCTTGCTTCATCACGCACTGATCAAAAATTGACTGAGGATTGTTATACTGTTTCAAACCAATGATTTTCATTGCTGTGAGAACAAGGTAGTTTAATTTTGATCTTAGGGGCACAGGAAGGTTCCCAAACCAAGTGGTTATGTC
Source organism: Thalassophryne amazonica (assembly GCF_902500255.1). Classification (NCBI taxonomy): domain Eukaryota; kingdom Metazoa; phylum Chordata; class Actinopteri; order Batrachoidiformes; family Batrachoididae; genus Thalassophryne; species Thalassophryne amazonica. The sequence continues at coordinate 84,168 of NW_022986318.1, read as the reverse complement.
ATATCTTAGAATGCTTTCAAGAACTACCTGATAAAACAGTAACATAATTTTTTGGTCGACTCCATGAAAACGCAAACGCCGTAGAAAATAGTCGTTGATTCAAGCGGGAACATAACCAGTCAACATGAGTGTTCCATGTGAGGGAGCTGTCTATACAGACACCAAGATATTTGTACGATTGCACCTGTGTGATTGGTTGCTGGTGTATAATTACAGGGTTGTGATTGCCAACTAACTTTGGGTCAAAAATGACTTCCTCTGTCTTTTTAACATTTAAAGTAAGGTAACTGGAATCACACCACTCAACAAACTGCCTCACCTCTGAATGATAGATATTCAAATCATCATTCTGTTGAAGTAAGCACAGAAGAGCTGAGTCGTCTGAATATTTAAAAATATAGTTCCCAGGGTGCTTGGCTGAACACTCATTAGTATATAAAGTAAAAAGGAGAGGTGAGCTCACACATCCCTGTGGTGCTCCAGTACTGATGTCTTTGATTTGGGAGAAGCTGGAATTGACCTTAACCTGCTGTGTTCTGTTTGTCAAAAAAGACTGAAACCACCGTATAAGTGACGGGTTGACATCCAACGCTTTAAGTTTCTGAATTAGTAAGTATGGCTGAAGCGTATTAAAGGCGGAGCTGAAGTCAATAAAAAGTAATCGGGCATATGATGACTTATCATCGAGATGTTTTAAAACAAGATGCATGATGGTGGAAATCGCATCATCTGTGCATCGCCCTCGTCTGTAAGCAAACTGAAATGGATCTAATTTGCCATCTACATCTATTTTCAGCCTGCTCACAATGTATTTCTCGAAACATTTCATCACACCTGATGTCAATGCTATAGGCCTAAAATCATTGTCTTCGCTGGGGTTTGCCTCTTGGGCACCGGGATGATCATAGAACATTTCCACAGGGCAGGGACTGTATGGGTGTCTACAGACTGTTGAAAAACAGGACACCAAGCTGCAGTAAGCTCCTGTGCAAATGTTTTTAACAAAAATGATGAAATCCCATCTGGCCCTGCAGCCTTTTTTAACGGAGCACGCCGAAAGAGACGTTCGACCTGTTGTGGATCAATCCACAGTCTGTGTGACGCATTATCAGAGGGGGGTAGGGAGTCCAGCTCCTTGTTACACTTTTCAGAGAAATCATGTGTCTCAAATCTCAAATAAAAATCATTTAACTCATTGGCCATTTTGGAGTCATCAAGTGATATAAAATGCTTTTTATAAGGGTTCATGTTTGTGACAGCCTTCATAGAATCCCAGACTCTCTTGGTGTCTGAAATATTAAGTTCTAAAAGCTCTTTCTGTTTTCTCCTTGCTACACGCAATTGCTGATTAAGTTCTTTTTGTGCTGATATCAGTGCAGCCTTATCATGAGTTTTAAAAGCAATTTTCTTTCTGTTAATACAGTCTTTGATTTGCTTAGTAATGAAGGGTTTGTTATTTGGATATATAACAACATCCTTTTTTATGACAACACTTTCAATACAGAAATGAATATAGTCTGTAATTGCCTCTGTAGCAGAGTCAAGGTCCTGGCTGTGAAATATGTTCCAGTCTGTACTGAGAAAACAACCTTTTAGAGTCTCACTGCCGTCATTAGACCATAATGTTACCCGTTTTGTCTTTGGTTAGAGCTCTTTAATACAGTCCTGTATGAAGATAATAAGTGAACAGTGCTATGGTCCGAGTTGGCTACAGGGGGCCTCGAGGTGGCAGTATAGGCATTTTTAACATTTCCGTAGCATTTGTCTAATATGCTGTTATTTCGTGTAGCACATCTCACATATTGATCATAATACGGTAGCAATAGTTCCAATTTACAGTGATTAAAGTCACCCAGAATAAAAACCGGCGCACCCGGTGTGCGTTGCAGTTGATCGTGTATACAGTCAGCTGTAAGACGCGCAGCCCTTGCTGCGTTCGCACTGGGGGGGACGTATGCTGCACACAGGATAATATTCCCAAACTCCTTAGGTAAATACCAGGGCCTCAAAGATAAGCAAAGGAGTTCAGTGTCAGGAGTACATACCATTGCTCTCGCCGTAACCTGTCGACACCATTTGTCATTCACGTAGACCACAATGCCTCCGCCTCTGCTCTTTCCTGAGGCTGATGTTCTGTCCGCCCGAAAAAGTGAAAATCCATCCACTTCAACCAGGGAATCCGCGATGTCCGAATGCAACCAGGTCTCAGTAAACACCATAACGCCTGCTTCACGGTACTCATAGTAGGCTTTGGCGTTAATCCGAAGGTCGGTGATTTTGTGCTGCAGTGACCTTATGTTAGACAGGATCATTGACGGCAAGGGTGGTTTGTATCGACGCCGGCGAACCCGCTGTCTGATGCCTCCTCTGCGGCCTCTCCTCCGTTGGCGTCCGCCTGTGAGCTGGACTCTAATGTCATTAGGCAGGTCCGGAGCAGCGGAGATATTTGAGAACCGCAGGGACAAAAGGATATCTCTCGTGTATGTTAGCGGTGATACTGCAGTTGTGCCACATACTAACTGTTGACAAGAAGTTACCAGATATATCAGAAGCAAAGTGAGGAGGAAGAATACGGAACTGGGCGCCATGTCGTGCCCTGTAGGTCGACACTGGCAATGCCAATCCCTGCGCAGAAAAACGCTGGCAGTTCCTGGAGAACCACTGCTTGGAGCACCAACAAGCCACTCAGTCCCAAAAACAAAATAATATATGACAAAAAGGAACAAAAGACAATAAACGATAGACAAACAATTTTGTTTCAGTCACAACAGCGAGAGCCCGAGTCGCCAGCAGAGCAGCGCCAAACAGCATCAGAAGAACAGGAGGCATTTCTGACTGTCCACAAACATGTAAACTTTGAAAATTGGACGTAGGTCAACCATCCCTTGTGCATTTGGTGTCTCGGTTTGTAGCATCAGATGATTGGTTTCAAATGTCAGTGAATGTTTAACTCTTAGGTTTAGGATCAACCTGTGCTCCCTGCTGAGTCTTCAGACCACATCTCATGTCAGTGCTGTGGTCAGACTTTCTGCATTAGAGATATGTTGAGGGTCACTAAGTTTGTTAGATAGCTGAAAAGCTTTGCTAATTAGTTGTGAGTGGATTAGCGGAACTGCACCCACCAGCGGTATGTGAGACTGTGTGTATGTGTGTGAGAGAGAGAGAGAGACAGTGTGTATGTAAATGAGACAGTGAGTGTGTGTGTGTGTGAGAGAGATAGTGTGTGTGAGAGAGGGAGTGTGTATGCAAATGAGACAGTGTGTGTGTGTGAGAGAGGGAGAGTGTCTGTGTGTGTGTGAGAGAGACAGTGTGTGTGTGTATATGTAAATGAGACAGTGTGTGTGTGTGAGAGAGGGAGAGTGTCTGTGTGTGTGTGAGAGAGACAGTGTGTGTGTGTATATGTAAATGAGACAGTGTGTGTGTGTGAGAGAGGGAGAGTGTCTGTGTGTGTGTGAGAGAGACAGTGTGTGTGTGTATATGTAAATGAGACAGTGTGTGTGTGTGAGAGAGGGAGAGTGTCTGTGTGTGTGTGAGAGAGACAGTGTGTGTGTGTATATGTAAATGAGACAGTGTGTGTGTGTGAGAGAGGGAGAGTGTCTGTGTGTGTGAGAGAGAGACAGTGTGTGTGTGTATATGTGTGTGAGAGAGACAGTGTGTATGCAAATGAGACAGTGAGTGTGTGTGAGAGAGGGAGAGTGTCTGTGTGTGTGTGAGAGAGGGAGTGTGTATGCAAATGAGACAGTGTGTGTATGTGAGAGAGGGAGAGTGTCTGTGTGTGTGTGAGAGAGGGAGTGTGTATGCAAATGAGACAGTGTGTGTGTGTGAGAGAGGGAGAGTGTCTGTGTGTGTGAGAGAGGGAGTGTGTATGCAAATGAGACAGTGTGTGTGTGTGAGAGAGGGAGAGTGTCTGTGTGTGTGAGAGAGGGAGAGTGTATGCAAATGAGACAGTGTGTGTGTGTGTGTGAGAGAGGGAGAGTGTCTGTGTGTGTGAGAGAGGGAGAGTGTATGCAAATGAGACAGTGTGTGTGTGTGTGTGTGTGAGAGAGGGAGTGTGTATGCAAATGAGACAGTGTGTGTGTGTGAGAGAGGGAGAGTGTCTGTGTGTGTGTGAGAGAGGGAGTGTGTATGCAAATGAGACAGTGTGTGTGTGTGAGAGAGGGAGAGTGTCTGTGTGTGTGAGAGAGAGACAGTGTGTGTGTGTATATGTAAATGAGACAGTGTGTGTGTGTGAGAGAGAGACAGTGTGTGTGTGTATATGTGTGTGAGAGAGACAGTGTGTGTGAGAGAGAGACAGTGTGTATGCAAATGAGAGTGTGTGTGAGAGAGAGACAGTGTGTATGCAAATGAGAGTGTGTGTGAGAGAGAGACAGTGTGTGTGTGTATATGTGTGTGAGAGAGAGACAGTGTGTATGCAAATGAGAGTGTGTGTGAGAGAGAGACAGTGTGTGTGTGTATATGTGTGTGAGAGAGACAGTGTGTATGCAAAGGAGACAGTGTGTGAGAGAGACAGTGTGTGTGTGAGAGAGAGACAGTGTGTATGCAAATGAGAGTGTGTGTGAGAGAGAGAGAGACAGTGTGTGTATATGTGTGTGAGAGAGAGACAGTGTGTATGCAAATGAGAGTGTGTGTGAGAGAGAGAGAGACAGTGTGTGTGCGAGAGAGACAGTGTGTGTGTGTGTGTGAGAGAGACAGTGTGTATGCAAATGAGTGTGTGTGAGAGAGACAGAGAGACAGTGTGTATGCAAATGACAAAGTGGATGACTTCCGGTGACGTCATGGATGTAGCGGCAGCAAAGTAACGGAGTTTCGCCGGACATAAAGGTGACAACTATAATAATTCGACGCTGAAATGTTAGAAACAGAATATTAAAACATGAGTTCCTCTGCGGGACAAAGAAGACAGGAGAAACTTGACTCCACGCGAGGAAAAGACGATAAGCCGAACCCGCCGAGCCCAACTAGCAAGAATTCGACTAGTAGCAGCACAAGTCAACCAGATACAATGGTACTGGAAGAACTGAGAAAACTTCGAAAAGAAAACAAAGACGGACACAGTGAAACTAAACTGTCTCTTAACCGTGTGGAACAATCTATTTCCGACTTAAAAAAACCAACTGGCTGAACTATCTATATCTAGATAACGATTTGTTTCCCAGTGTAATCTTTACGTGCCTTAACTAAAGCACTCCTTCTGCTGAATCACCTCTAAATTATTTACACATTATTCACTTTGCGTGTTTTTAGGAATCCGCTAGCTTAGCATAGCTACTAGCTCTTTTTTTAGCATGGCGGCTTCTCCTGTCTCTCCCGTACTTTTCTGCTCTGGGTGTGAAATGTTTAGTTATTCCTCGGCCTCCTTTAGCAGTAATGGTACTTGTAATAAGTGTAGCTTATTCGTAGCTTTGGAGGCCAGGCTGGGCGAATTGGAGACTCGGCTCCGCACCGTGGAAAATTCTACAGTTAGCCAGGCCCCTGTAGTCGGTGCGGACCAAGGTAGCTTAGCCGCCGTTAGTTCCCCCCTGGCAGATCCCGAGCAGCCGGGAAAGCAGGCTGACTGGGTGACTGTGAGGAGGAAGCGTAGCCCTAAACAGAAGCCCCGTGTACACCGCCAACCCGTTCACATCTCTAACCGTTTTTCCCCACTCGACGACACACCCGCCGAGGATCAAACTCTGGTTATTGGCGACTCTGTTTTGAGAAATGTGAAGTTAGCGACACCAGCAACCATAGTCAATTGTCTTCCGGGGGCCAGAGCAGGCGACATTGAAGGAAATTTGAAACTGCTGGCTAAGGCTAAGCGTAAATTTGGTAAGATTGTAATTCACGTCGGCAGTAATGACACCCGGTTACGCCAATCGGAGGTCACTAAAATTAACATTAAATCGGTGTGTAACTTTGCAAAAACAATGTCGGACTCTGTAGTTTTCTCTGGGCCCCTCCCCAATCAGACCGGGAGTGACATGTTTAGCCGCATGTTCTCCTTGAATTGCTGGCTGTCTGAGTGGTGTCCAAAAAATGAGGTGGGCTTCATAGATAATCGGCAAAGCTTCTGGGGAAAACCTGGTCTTGTTAGGAGAGACGGCATCCATCCCACTTTGGATGGAGCAGCTCTCATTTCTAGAAATCTGGCCAGTTTTCTTAAATCCTCCAAACAGTGACTATCCAGGGTTGGGACCAGGAAGCAGAGTTGCAGTCTTACACACCTCTCTGCAGCTTCTCTCCCCCTGCCATCCCCTCATTACCCCATCCCTGTAGAGACGGTGCCTGCTCCCAGACTACCAATAACCAGCAAAAATCTATTTAAGCATAAAAATTCAAAAAGAAAAAATAATATAGCACCTTCAACTGCACCACAGACTAAAACAGTTAAATGTGGTCTATTAAACATTAGGTCTCTCTCTTCTAAGTCCCTGTTGGTAAATGATATAATAATTGATCAACATATTGATTTATTCTGCCTTACAGAAACCTGGTTACAGCAGGATGAATATGTTAGTTTAAATGAGTCAACACCCCCGAGTCACACTAACTGTCAGAATGCTCGTAGCACGGGCCGGGGCGGAGGATTAGCAGCAATCTTCCATTCCAGCTTATTAATTAATCAAAAACCCAGACAGAGCTTTAATTCATTTGAAAGCTTGTCTCTTAGTCTTGTCCATCCAAATTGGAAGTCCCAAAAACCAGTTTTATTTGTTATTATCTATCGTCCACCTGGTCGTTACTGTGAGTTTCTCTGTGAATTTTCAGACCTTTTGTCTGACTTAGTGCTTAGCTCAGATAAGATAATTATAGTGGGCGATTTTAACATCCACACAGATGCTGAGAATGACAGCCTCAACACTGCATTTAATCTATTATTAGACTCTATTGGCTTTGCTCAAAAAGTAAATGAGTCCACCCACCACTTTAATCATATCTTAGATCTTGTTCTGACTTATGGTATGGAAATAGAAGACTTAACAGTATGCCCTGAAAACTCCCTTCTGTCTGATCATTTCTTAATAACATTTACTCTGATGGACTACCCAGCAGTAGGGAATAAGTTTCATTACACTAGAAGTCTTTCAGAAAGCGCTGTAACTAGGTTTAAGGATATGATTCCTTCTTTATGTTCTCTAATGCCATATAACAACACAGTGCAGAGTAGCTACCTAAACTCTGTAAGGGAGATAGAGTATCTCGTCAATAGTTTTACATCCTCATTGAAGACAACTTTGGATGCTGTAGCTCCTCTGAAAAAGAGAGCTTTAAATCAGAAGTGTCTGACTCCGTGGTATAACTCACAAACTCGTAGCTTAAAGCAGATAACCCGTAAGTTGGAGAGGAAATGGCGTGTCACTAATTTAGAAGATCTTCACTTAGCCTGGAAAAACAGTCTGTTGCTCTATAAAAAAGCCCTCCGTAAAGCTAGGACATCTTTCTACTCATCACTAATTGAAGAAAATAAGAACAACCCCAGGTTTCTTTTCAGCACTGTAGCCAGGCTGACAAAGAGTCAGAGCTCTATTGAGCTGAGTATTCCATTAACGTTAACTAGTAATGACTTCATGACTTTCTTTGCTAACAAAATTTTAACTATTAGAGAAAAAATTACTCATAACCATCCCAAAGACGTATCGTTATCTTTGGCTGCTTTCAGTGATGCCGGTATTTGGTTAGACTCTTTCTCTCCGATTGTTCTGTCTGAGTTATTTTCATTAGTTACTTCATCCAAACCATCAACATGTTTATTAGACCCCATTCCTACCAGGCTGCTCAAGGAAGCCCTACCATTATTTAATGCTTCGATCTTAAATATGATCAATCTATCTTTGTTAGTTGGCTATGTACCACAGGCTTTTAAGGTGGCAGTAATTAAACCATTACTTAAAAAGCCATCACTTGACCCAGCTATCTTAGCTAATTATAGGCCAATCTCCAACCTTCCTTTTCTCTCAAAAATTCTTGAAAGGGTAGTTGTAAAACAGCTAACTGATCATCTGCAGAGGAATGGTCTATTTGAAGAGTTTCAGTCAGGTTTTAGAATTCATCATAGTACAGAAACAGCATTAGTGAAGGTTACAAATGATCTTCTTATGGCCTCGGACAGTGGACTCATCTCTGTGCTTGTTCTGTTAGACCTCAGTGCTGCTTTTGATACTGTTGACCATAACATTTTATTACAGAGATTAGAGCATGCCATAGGTATTAAAGGCACTGCGCTGCGGTGGTTTGAATCATATTTGTCTAATAGATTACAATTTGTTCATGTAAATGGGGAATCTTCTTCACAGACTAAAGTTAATTATGGAGTTCCACAAGGTTCTGTGCTAGGACCAATTTTATTCACTTTATACATGCTTCCCTTAGGCAGTATTATTAGACGGTATTGCTTAAATTTTCATTGTTACGCAGATGATACCCAGCTTTATCTATCCATGAAGCCAGAGGACACACACCAATTAGCTAAACTGCAGGATTGTCTTACAGACATAAAGACATGGATGACCTCTAATTTCCTGCTTTTAAACTCAGATAAAACTGAAGTTATTGTACTTGGCCCCACAAATCTTAGAAACATGGTGTCTAACCAGATCCTTACTCTGGATGGCATTACCCTGACCTCTAGTAATACTGTGAGAAATCTTGGAGTCATTTTTGATCAGGATATGTCATTCAAAGCGCATATTAAACAAATATGTAGGACTGCTTTTTTGCATTTACGCAATATCTCTAAAATCAGAAAGGTCTTGTCTCAGAGTGATGCTGAAAAACTAATTCATGCATTTATTTCCTCTAGGCTGGACTATTGTAATTCATTATTATCAGGTTGTCCTAAAAGTTCCCTAAAAAGCCTTCAGTTAATTAAAAATGCTGCAGCTAGAGTACTGACGGGGACTAGAAGGAGAGACCATATCTCACCCATATTGGCCTCTCTTCATTGGCTTCCTGTTAATTCTAGAATAGAATTTAAAATTCTTCTTCTTACTTATAAGGTTTTGAATAATCAGGTCCCATCTTATCTTAGGGACCTCGTAGTACCATATCACCCCATTAGAGCGCTTCGCTCTCAGACTGCAGGCTTACTTGTAGTTCCTAGGGTTTGTAAGAGTAGAATGGGAGGCAGAGCCTTCAGCTTTCAGGCTCCTCTCCTGTGGAACCAGCTCCCAATTCAGATCAGGGAGACAGACACCCTCTCTACTTTTAAGATTAGGCTTAAAACTTTCCTTTTTGCTAAAGCTTATAGTTAGGGCTGGATCAGGTGACCCTGAACCATCCCTTAGTTATGCTGCTATAGACGTAGACTGCTGGGGGGTTCCCATGATGCACTGTTTCTTTCTCTTTTTGCTCTGTATGCACCACTCTGCATTTAATCATTAGTGATCGATCTCTGCTCCCCTCCACAGCATGTCTTTTTCCTGGTTCTCTCCCTCAGCCCCAACCAGTCCCAGCAGAAGACTGCCCCTCCCTGAGCCTGGTTCTGCTGGAGGTTTCTTCCTGTTAAAAGGGAGTTTTTCCTTCCCACTGTAGCCAAGTGCTTGCTCACAGGGGGTCGTTTTGACCGTTGGGGTTTTACATAATTATTGTATGGCCTTGCCTTACAATATAAAGCGCCTTGGGGCAACTGTTTGTTGTGATTTGGCGCTATATAAAAAAAATTGATTGATTGATTGATTGAACACGAACAACAAATGGGGAGGTTGGAGGAGAGAATTAGCACGGTGGAGGACACGGAGACGCGTCACCACAGAGCACTGAGGTATTTGCTGCACCGCGATATTGAGCTTACAGCAAAGTGTGATGACCTCCAAAACAGATTGAGAAGAAACAATATCAGGATCTTTCAAATCCCAGAAGATAGTGAAGGAGGGGATGCGGCTGGTTTTGTTAAGGACTTGCTCCTGAAAGAGCTTAAACTACCACCAAACGTAGACATAAAAATCGAAAGGGCACACCGCTCCCTGGCGACCAAACCCAAGGATCCAACAGCCCCACCGAAGTCGATAATAGTGAGATTCTTGGATGCAGCGGTAAAGGACACGATAATAAAGCAGGTATGGAGCCAGGGGAAGGTGGTCTACCAAGGTAAAAGGATTTACTTTGACCAGGACTATTCCCCCGATCTGCAACAGAAACGAATGAGGGTCCATGAAGTTATCAAACAACTTAAAAAGAAGAACATCCAGGCAAAGTGTGTCTACCCGGCACAACTGAAAATTAAGCTGAGCACCGGAGAGAAGACGTTCAGATCATTAATGAGCGCCGCCACATTGCTGAAGGAGCTGGGGGTCGAGGGCCGATACGAGGAGAAGGAACGCATTGAGGAAGAACTGAAGGATGGATGGAGGAGCAAAGAAAGGAGAAGGAGAGAGATGCCTTTGTCTTCAGCTGATCTCAAAACCTTTCTGCAAGGAAAAGACTGAAGGGACCCTACAATTAAGGTGGACAATAAGCATATTTTAACTAACATAGAGATAAGGTTGGTGGACTTATAGTAGATACATCTAACGGACTTAAAGGAACACAATAAGCGTCACTATGTTCTATGATTTGAGTATATTTTGTTGTCACAAAACAAGGATATATGATAGATGGTCCAAGGCGGATACGCTGACCCTATGAGTGGTATACACTCTGCTGAACCTCTCTTACAGTTTAGTGTAACATTGGTCACATTTGCATTGTATGTACTTTTTTCCACAGAGAAGGTAGGTCACACCTCTCTGCCCCAATACCAACGGGGATCTGACATGGTCATAGCTCAGCTGATATGTCAGATTGATGTAGTGGAAGCATTTTTTTCTTTTGCTTATGTTTTTGGTGTTTTGGTTCTCTTGACATACATAATTGATATCACTTGGTTGGGGGTTAACTTCAATATGATGTCTAAGGGTGAACAGGTAGAGAATTATATGGTGAGACTCTATGGGGACTATGACTGAGTTGAATTTCATAAGTTATAATATAAGAGGAATCAACAACCAGATCAAGAGGAAAAAAATTCTGGGACAATTAAAGAAACTACATTGCTCTGTTGCTCTGATACAGGAAACACACCTATCAACGGCGGAGCATTTAAAATTGAAGAGAGAATGGGTAGATCAGGTTTATAGCTCATCATGCGAGAGAGCAAAGAAGAGAGGGGTTGCCATATTGTTTAACAAATCTGTGTACTACAATAATGAGAAATTCTTTCAAGATGAGGAAGGAGGGTATGTGATGGTGATAGTCACGATTGCAGGAAAGAAAATAACTATAGTTAATGTGTACACCCCAAACGAAGACTGTCCACATTTTATTAAAAAAATAACAGCTTTATTAGTGGAGAAAAGCGAGGGGATCATTCTGATAAGGGGTGATTTTAACTGCACTCTAAACTCAAAGCTAGACAGGTTACCTACAATAAGATTATCTCAATCCAGAATGGCTAAGGGGCTGACGGACATGATGAAAGAACTGGGCCTCGTAGATATTTGGCGCCAACTTCACCCTAATGAGAGAGACTTTACGTTTATGTCTCAAGCACACGGAAGCTATTCGAGGATAGACTTCTTCTGCTTATCAAAAACCGAATTCCACAGGGTAAAAGAGTGTACAATTGAACCAATAACTATTTCGGATCATGGCCCTGTGACCATGAAAATTAACCTGGGAGCAGAAAACTACTTTAAACACTGGAGACTTAATGTTTCATTATTAATGGACACAAATATTAGACAAGAAATACAAAAAGCTCAGACTGAATACTTTGCTATTAATGATGATGGTAATGTTTCACCCTCAGTTGTATGGGACGCCAGTAAAGCCACAATTAGAGGGAAGATTATATCTATAGGATCTAGAATAAAGAAACAAAGGCTTGTAAAACAACAAGGATTGGAAGCAGAAATAAAAAAATTAACAGGGGAACACAAACAATATGGAAATAAAGACACCCTAAACAAAATAAAAAAGGTTAGACAACAATTAGACGAACTTTTGACATATAAGGCAGAGGGAGCTCTTAGAAACACCAACAGAAAATACTATGAAATGGGTAATAAAGCCAGTAGGCTACTGGCCTTCCAACTTAGAAAAACCCAATCTAACCACGCAGTCCCTAAGATAAGGAACCCAGAAACTAACCAGATAGACACCGACCCAATTAAAATATCAGACTCCTTAGCAACATATTACAAACAACTATATAGGACACCAGACCCCGGGAATACTGGAGCCGCCAAGTCCCGAACTCCCAGGTGGCCACTGCCTTCGCATGTCGGACCTGGTACTGCTGGCGAGGAACAAAAGAACAATTAAATGTGGGTGCGTCTGCACCCAGGAATCCGTACGGCAGGAAAACTACCTCCACCACTCGTTGGAAAAGAGTCAGCTAAACAACTCACAAAAGTCACAAAAGATCACTGTTAACCAGTCAGCTGAGCACGTTACCGTCCAGGTAGAACGATATCTCGGCAAAGAGGTGGAGGCGTCGTCCTGCTGATATTCCCCTGCTGATCAGATGATGGGTAACAGCTGTTGCAGGTGATGCGTGACAGCTGTCACCCTGGCTGCTCCTGTGAGGCGACTGCGCCCTCTCCTGCCTGAAGCCCGCACTCCAGACAGGGAGCCCTCTGGTGGTGGGCCAGCAGTACCTCCTCTTCTGGCGGCCCACACAACAGGTCATGGAACAAATAACATTAGAAGAGCTCTGAATTTGCAAACAATTGCAGCAAGGGAGAAACAATCGTCGATGCTTCTCGGTTTAGATGCGGAGAAAGCATTTGATCGAGTTGACTGGATATTTTTGAGACAGACATTGTTAGAAATGGGTTTTGGAAAGGAATTTGTGACATGGATTAGTCTTCTATATAAAGAACCTCGTTCCAAAGTAAGAGTCAACGGCCATTGCTCTAGCTCCTTCAGGATTGAGCGAGGTGTGAGACAGGGAGACTCATTATCTCCCATCTTATTTGCCTTAAGTATTGAACCTCTGGCAGAGGCAATACGCCAAAACACGCAGATTCAAGGGATAGCAGATGAAGGAGGGACAATCCACAAAATAGCCCTATTCACGGATGATATTTTGCTCTTTATAAAAAAACCCTGTCCTTTCCATTCCCACACTTATAAAATGCTTGCATAAATACGGGTCAGTATCGGGATACAAAATTAATCAGACTAAATCAGAAGCTATGATGATCTCGGGTACTTGGCCTACACAATTGAATGATAGCGTCTCCTTTCACTGGTCCAAACAAGGATTCAGATATCTAGGAGTTCTTCTTAAACCCAACTCCACTCAATTGTTTGAGGCCAATTATAACAAATTAATTAGACAATTAAAGAAAGATGTGACACGTTGGGAGGTGCTTCCCCTGTCTTTATTTGGTAGAGTAGAGACAATAAAAATGAACTTACTGCCCAGACTTCTTTTTTTGTTCCAATCCCTCCCAATAAGAGTACCTGCTTCCACCTTAAAAATGTTAGATAAACTAATATCAACATTTATTTGGCAAAGGAAGAGGCCGAGGATAAAACTGAAATGCCTCCATCTACCTAAGGATAGAGGAGGACTGAATTTACCAAATTTTAAAAACTACTATTGGGCAGCACAAATAAATGCAATTGTGGCATGGCTTAGAAACGATCAGGAAACAATATGGACTCAGATAGAGCAAAACTCAACTGAGGGTGTTCCTTTATCAATACTACCCTTTATCAATCAATCAATCAATTTTTTTATATAGCGCCAAATCACAACAAACAGTTGCCCCAAGGCGCTTTATATTGTAAGGCAAGGCCATACAATAATTATGTAAAACCCCAACGGTCAAAACGACCCCCTGTGAGCAAGCACTTGGCTACAGTGGGAAGGAAAAACTCCCTTTTAACAGGAAGAAACCTCCAGCAGAACCAGGCTCAGGGAGGGGCAGTCTTCTGCTGGGACTGGTTGGGGCTGAGGGAGAGAACCGGGAAAAAGACATGCTGTGGAGGGGAGCAGAGATCGATCACTAATGATTAAATGCAGAGTGGTGCATACAGAGCAAAAAGAGAAAGAAACAGTGCATCATGGGAACCCCCCAGCAGTCTACGTCTATAGCAGCATAACTAAGGGATGGTTCAGGGTCACCTGATCCAGCCCTAACTGTAAGCTTTAGCAAAAAGGAAAGTTTTAAGCCTAATCTTAAAAGTAGAGAGGGTGTCTGTCTCCCTGATCTGAATTGGGAGCTGGTTCCACAGGAGAGGAGCCTGAAAGCTGAAGGCTCTGCCTCCCATTCTACTCTTACAAACCCTAGGAACTACAAGTAAGCCTGCAGTCTGAGAGCGAAGCGCTCTAATGGGGTGATATGGTACTACGAGGTCCCTAAGATAAGATGGGACCTGATTATTCAAAACCTTATAAGTAAGAAGAAGAATTTTAAATTCTATTCTAGCATTAACAGGAAGCCAATGAAGAGAGGCCAATATAGGTGAGATATGCTCTCTCCTTCTAGTCCCCGTCAGTACTCTAGCTGCAGCATTTTGAATTAACTGAAGGCTTTTTAGGGAACTTTTAGGACAACATGATAATAATGAATTACAATAGTCCAGCCTAGAGGAAATAAATGCATGAATTAGTTTTTCAGCATCACTCTGAGACAAGACCTTTCTGATTTTAGAGATATTGCGTAAATGCAAAAAAGCAGTCCTACATATTTGTTTAATATGCGCTTTGAATGACATATCCTGATCAAAAATGACTCCAAGATTTCTCACAGTATTACTAGAGGTCAGGGTAATGCCATCCAGAGTAAGGATCTGGTTAGACACCATGTTTCTAAGATTTGTGGGGCCAAGTACAATAACTTCAGTTTTATCTGAGTTTAAAAGCAGGAAATTAGAGGTCATCCATGTCTTTATGTCTGTAAGACAATCCTGCAGTTTAGCTAATTGGTGTGTGTCCTCTGGCTTCATGGATAGATAAAGCTGGGTATCATCTGCGTAACAATGAAAATTTAAGCAATACCGTCTAATAATACTGCCTAAGGGAAGCATGTATAAAGTGAATAAAATTGGTCCTAGCACAGAACCTTGTGGAACTCCATAATTAACTTTAGTCTGTGAAGAAGATTCCCCATTTACATGAACAAATTGTAATCTATTAGACAAATATGATTCAAACCACCGCAGCGCAGTGCCTTTAATACCTATGGCATGCTCTAATCTCTGTAATAAAATTTTATGGTCAACAGTATCAAAAGCAGCACTGAGGTCTAACAGAACAAGCACAGAGATGAGTCCACTGTCTGAGGCCATAAGAAGATCATTTGTAACCTTCACTAATGCTGTTTCTGTACTATGATGAATTCTAAAACCTGACTGAAACTCTTCAAATAGACCATTCCTCTGCAGATGATCAGTTAGCTGTTTTACAACTACCCTTTCAAGAATTTTTGAGAGAAAAGGAAGGTTGGAGATTGGCCTATAATTAGCTAAGATAGCTGGGTCAAGTGATGGCTTTTTAAGTAATGGTTTAATTACTGCCACCTTAAAAGCCTGTGGTACATAGCCAACTAACAAAGATAGATTGATCATATTTAAGATCGAAGCATTAAATAATGGTAGGGCTTCCTTGAGCAGCCTGGTAGGAATGGGGTCTAATAGACATGTTGATGGTTTGGATGAAGTAACTAATGAAAATAACTCAGACAGAACAATCGGAGAGAAAGAGTCTAACCAAATACCGGCATCACTGAAAGCAGCCAAAGATAACGATACGTCTTTGGGATGGTTATGAGTAATTTTTTCTCTAATAGTTAAAATTTTGTTAGCAAAGAAAGTCATGAAGTCATTACTAGTTAAAGTTAATGGAATACTCAGCTCAATAGAGCTCTGACTCTTTGTCAGCCTGGCTACAGTGCTGAAAAGAAACCTGGGGTTGTTCTTATTTTCTTCAATTAGTGATGAGTAGAAAGATGTCCTAGCTTTACGGAGGGCTTTTTTATAGAGCAACAGACTCTTTTTCCAGGCTAAGTGAAGATCTTCTAAATTAGTGAGACGCCATTTCCTCTCCAACTTACGGGTTATCTGCTTTAAGCTACGAGTTTGTGAGTTATACCACGGAGTCAGGCACTTCTGATTTAAAGCTCTCTTTTTTAGAGGAGCTACAGCATCCAAAGTTGTCTTCAATGAGGATGTAAAACTATTGACGAGATACTCTCTCACTTACAGAGTTTAGGTAGCTACTCTGCACTGTGTTGGTATATGGCATTAGAGAACATAAAGAAGGAATCATATCCTTAAACCTAGTTACAGCGCTTTCTGAAAGACTTCTAGTGTAATGAAACTTATTCCCCACTGCTGGGTAGTCCATCAGAGTAAATGTAAATGTTATTAAGAAATGATCAGACAGAAGGGAGTTTTCAGGGAATACTGTTAAGTCTTCTATTTCCATACCATAAGTCAGAACAAGATCTAAGATATGATTAAAGTGGTGGGTGGACTCATTTACTTTTTGAGCAAAGCCAATAGAGTCTAATAATAGATTAAATGCAGTGTTGAGGCTGTCATTCTCAGCATCTGTGTGGATGTTAAAATCGCCCACTATAATTATCTTATCTGAGCTAAGCACTAAGTCAGACAAAAGGTCTGAAAATTCACAGAGAAACTCACAGTAACGACCAGGTGGACGATAGATAATAACAAATAAAACTGGTTTTTGGGACTTCCAATTTGGATGGACAAGACTAAGAGTCAAGCTTTCAAATGAATTAAAGCTCTGTCTGGGTTTTTGATTAATTAATAAACTGGAATGGAAGATTGCTGCTAATCCTCCGCCCCAGCCCGTGCTACGAGCATTCTGACAGTTAGTGTGACTCGGGGGTGTTGACTCATTTAAACTAACATATTCATCCTGCTGTAACCAGGTTTCTGTTAGGCAGAATAAATCAATATGTTGATCAATTATTATATCATTTACCAACAGGGACTTAGAAGAGAGAGACCTAATGTTTAATAGACCACATTTAACTGTTTTAGTCTGTGGTGCAGTTGAAGGTGCTATATTATTTTTTCTTTTTGAATTTTTATGCTTAAATAGATTTTTGCTGGTTATTGGTAGTCTGGGAGCAGGCACCGTCTCTACGGGGATGGGGTAATGAGGGGATGGCAGGGGGAGAGAAGCTGCAGAGAGGTGTGTAAGACTACAACTCTGCTTCCTGGTCCCAACCCTGGATAGTCACAGTTTGGAGGATTTAAGAAAATTGGCCAGATTTCTAGAAATGAGAGCTGCTCCATCCAAAGTGGGATGGATGCCGTCTCTCCTAAAAAGACCAGGTTTTCCCCAGAAGCTTTGCCGATTATCTATGAAGCCCACCTCATTTTTTGGACACCACTCAGACAGCCAGCAATTCAAGGAGAACATGCGGCTAAACATGTCACTCCCGGTCTGATTGGGGAGGGGCCCAGAGAAAACTACAGAGTCCGACATTGTTTTTGCAAAGTTACACACCGATTTAATGTTAATTTTAGTGACCTCCGATTGGCGTAACCGGGTGTCATTACTGCCGACGTGAATTACAATCTTACCAAATTTACGCTTAGCCTTAGCCAGCAGTTTCAAATTTCCTTCAATGTCGCCTGCTCTGGCCCCCGGAAGACAATTGACTATGGTTGCTGGTGTCGCTAACTTCACATTTCGCAAAACCGAGTCGCCAATAACCAGAGTTTGATCCTCGGTGGGTGTGTCGTCGAGTGGGGAAAAACGGTTAGAGATGTGAACGGGTTGGCGGTGTACATGGGGCTTCTGTTTAGGGCTACGCTTCCTCCTCACAGTCACCCAGTCAGCCTGCTTTCCCAGCTGCTCGGGATCTGCCAGAGGGAAACTAACGGCGGCTAAGCTACCTTGGTCCGCACCGACTACAGGGGCCTGGCTAGCTGTAGAATTTTCCACGGTGCGGAGCCGAGTCTCCAATTCGCTTTATGGACACAAAGTCAGTCAAAAAGATTAAATTAAAGAATGAATGGATAAAATACACCTTAAAAATTTGGACAACAGTTAAAAAAGCGCTTGGGGGGCCTCAGTCAATCTCAAGGGCTATGCCTATAGTAGGAAATATTGATTTTCCCCCTTCAGTGTGGGACAATGGGTTTAGAAGATGGGCAGAAAAAGGCCTCCATATAATTAACCAACTCTTTATAGAAACAGAACTCAAATCCTTCTCCCAACTTCGAGAACAATTTGATCTTCCGTCGAATGACTTCTATAGATATCTTCAGATTAGGCATTATATTACAAGCCATAAAGAAAAGGAAATGATTAGTGAAGCCCCAAATGAGATGGAGGAGTATTTTATCAGCATTGTGGAAAAACACTTTCCAACAAAAAGACACATACCTAATATATACAAAAGGTTGAAAACAGACACTTTACAAAACACAAATTATATCAAAGAAAAATGGGAGATGGAAATGAATATAATAATTGAAGATTCTACATTGAACGATATATGTATAGATTTCCATAAGGGAACAGCCAGTTGTGGAAGGAATTCGACTGGAAAGCGAAAACTAGATATTTTTATACCCCTCTTATCACCTCTTCATTTGCAAAGAAACCTACTACAGCACTTTGTTGGAGGAACTGTGGAAATATAGGAGATACAACACATTTTTTGGGAATGTCCGGTAATAAAGGAATATTGGGACAACATTAAAAAAGAGACACTATTCTAGGAATAAATATTACCCCAGAACCTATGTTGTTCCTACTGGGAGTTATTCCTAGAGATCTATATAATACTAATCAGCGATACATATTGAGGATCCTCTTGCTGATAGCAAAGAAAATGATTACGGTAAATTGGAAAGAGGTAAAACCGCCAACTATAGAACAATGGAAACAGAAACTGGAAAATAGAGAGAGAGACATTGTGTATGCAAATGACAGTGTGTATGCAAATTAGACAGTGTGTGTGAGAGACAGTGTGTATGCAAATGAGACAGTGTGTGTGAGAGACAGTGTGTATGCAAATGAGACAGTGTGTGTGAGAGAGAGTGTGTGTGTGTGTATGCAAATGAGACAGTGTGTGTGAGAGAGAGTGTGTGTGTGTGTATGCAAATGAGACAGTGTGTGTGAGAGAGAGTGTGTGTGTGTGTATGCAAATGAGACAGTGTGTGTGAGAGAGAGTGTGTGTGTGTGTATGCAAATGAGACAGTGTGTGTGAGAGAGAGTGTGTGTGTGTGTATGCAAATGAGACTGTGTGTGTGTGTGTGTACCTTGACCATCTCAAAGGGGAAGCGTTCGTGGAAGATGCGGTTGATCTTGGCTCCTCCAGAGAGCTCGTAGGTATCAACCTGGTCTCCGGATCCTTCGATTCGCTTTTCGAAGTCCACAGCGAACTGCTGCACCATCCTGGGACACACGGACACGTTGTTTTCAAGCTGTGTGTCCTCACATCACGTCCTGGTGTCATGTTGTTGTTTGACACGTCATGTCAGTCATTTGCTGTTAAAGTGTGTTACATGATGTAGATGGTTGCGTGTTACATGGTGCTGGCGGTCGCATGTGGATGGATGCCCAAAAGGTTTGAGAAGCAGTTTTGTAACCTTGGATGTTGCAGAGAAGAAAAGCACTCTTGGTCCCATAAAGTTGCTCTTAAGTTGCTGGAGAAGGTCAAGGTCACACCAACTAGGCGTGTGAATCTCATCACTAACAACGATTCGATACAAACCTCGATACACTACCAGCGATATGATACATACAGCGAAACAGGACGATACTGACAATACAATGAAATACAATTCACCCTTGTTCCCAATTCAATGCGATTTGATATGTATTTGATTTTGATTAAATTCCTCACAATGCGATTTGATATGTATTTGATGCCGAGTCAATTCCTCACAATGAGATTCGATATGTATTGGATGCCGAGTCAATTCCTCACAATGCGATTCGATATGTATTTGATGCCAATTCAGTTCCTCACAATGCGATTTGATATGTATTTGATGCCGAGTCAATTCCTCACAATGCGATTCGATATGTATTGGATGCCGAGTCAATTCCTCACAATGCGATTCGATATGTATTGGATGCCGAGTCAATTCCTCACAATGCGATTCGATATGTATTGGATGCCGAGTCAATTCCTCACAATGCGATTCGATATGTATTGGATGCCGAGTCAATTCCTCACAATGCGATTCGATATGTATTGGATGCCGAGTCAATTCCTCACAATGCGATTCGATATGTATTGGATGCCGAGTCAATTCCTCACAATGCGATTCGATATGTATTGGATGCCGAGTCAATTCCTCACAATGCGATTTGATGCAATACGATTATTGATGGGTATTGATACAGCGGACAGGAACCAGCTGAACAAACCTGTCAACAAAGCTCGCTCTGTGGTCGGCTTAGAGTTACCATCAACCCAAAAAAGTGACCGAAGGGAGGATGCTCTCAAAGATGACGACCATCAAGTCCAATCCCTCCCACCCCCTTCATGCTTTGGGGGTGATTGGCTACAGCTCCTTCAGCCACAGACTGATAGCTCTAAAGTGCAGGTCGGAGCATATGAGGAAGACCTTTATTCCAGCTGCTACTAGACTGTTCAAGGCACAGTGATTATAGAATGTCCACTGTTGCACTTTATGTTTTTTTTTGGGGAATTTAGATGGTTGTCTGAATGTGTATGTCTGTGTGAGCTGCTGCAACAGCATCATTTCCTGTAAAGGATCAATAAAGTATCTATCTATCCATCCATCTATTTTATCAATATTGATGCCACTATCGATTCCACTTATCGATCTGATTCTTTATCGATTCCCTTATCAATACCTCTTGTGACTTTTCTGTGTACTAAAGTTGGCTTTACAGGTTTTCTGTCAACATTTTGCTGAGTCTTAAAGTAAAGAAATAGGAAGTTGGTCACTGGATCCTTGATCTCTGCACATAAATAGAAATAAACTCTGTAGTTTTTTCCTTTCAGACATTAATGACACAAATGACTCTGAGCTGAGCTCTTCAGCCAGCTGTGCTGCACATCAGGATATACTTCATAAAAACAAAGGACGACTCATTTTGGGGGAAAAACAGTTTTGGTCAATTGTAGATTATTGTTTGTATTATAACTTTTGGAAAGTGGTGTCATTTGATTTAAATGATGATTCGCTCTGAAGATATTACAGAGGATATTATTATTAGAACAACAGATTGTAGGACAACAAATAAGTTGTCCTACAACAGATTAAGGAGTGTTACTGCCGCTTTAAGGACGGCCCACAACTGCTGCGCTCCCAGCGCCGATCGACAGGCTGAATCAACGAGATCATTTCCAACGTGAAGGCTTTGTTGATCCGGTACCTTGTCTGACTTTCACAAGTCTGTAACTGGAATGTGCCGAAAAAGTGCTGATGTCCACGCCTTCTGCCTTTTTGTGAAAGTCAGACGAAGTCCCGGATCAACAAAGCCTTCACGTTGGAAATGATCTGGTTGATTCAGCCTGTCGATCGGCGCTGGGAGCGCGCCGCGCTCTCAGCAGTTGTGGGCCGTCCTTAAAGCGGCAGTAACACTCCTTAATCTGTATAATCCCCATAAAATTGTTCCTGAAAGCCATATTAATTTTCCGAACGGTGTCCACCTGGAGGTCTCTCACAGTTTCTGGAAAAAAATTGATGCAGCAAAGCTCCAAATCGTTGAGACATTTATTCGCAATAAAAATCCGACAAGAGGGGTGGACCACTGCTCACACAAAGCCTGCTCACAGGCGAATGACGCAACCGACAGGCGTGAAAAAACTCACGCATGCGCACGAAGGTTCAAGCTTGGCTGATGCAATCACACGTGATTCAAATCCATATGGTTTTTGAAAAAAATAAAAAGGTCGGATACTTTTCTAACAGACCTCGTACATGCTGTCCATATTCTTGAGCCACTTAGGTGGGAAGGGAGAGCTTTTCAACATACAGTATACTCAAAACCTGGATTAATCTTTTTAGTCACATAGCACTACTATTATTCTGAACACTACTGTATAGTGCAGCAGATAAGAGAATATTTAGAGTGGAATCCTGCAAATGGTGATACAAACATCAAATTTGGCACAAATAATCCATAGACATGAACTCTTAAAAAAAAAACTGACTGGTCACTTGAATTTTCAAAAGGCAGCCAGGTAGGGGTCAATTGATGAATTACACAGGGGTCAAATTTAAAAGATGCCCCAATCATATAGAAAACTACACCACATTATTTGCCTGATCATAAAGATTCCAAAAAGGTATAGTTTGGACAATTTGTGACTGAATGTTATGGAGTTATGATGTAAAAGCAGGAAGAATGGTGACAAAGGTCAGTTTCAGTTTGTACAGAGGTCAAAAGTTAAAGTTTCTCCATTAATTTTGCTCCAGCTGTATTTGTGCTGAATTTGATGCTTGTATCACCATTTGAAGGATTGTTTCAGTTATCTGCTGCACTATTAAGCCAACAGAGTATGAACCAGCTGCTGTCAAAAAAAAAATAAAGGAGAAATGCTGCTTTTAACAACCTGGACCTCATTTCTGACATAAAATACAGATTTCAGGGGAGTCCAGTGAAACCCCGGCCTCCGCTCTAGCTCCACCCATGTCAGGAAGTGTTCAACATTTCCTGTTTCACAGTGACTGAAAAGTTGGCACTTCCTGTTTGAGTGTGAGCTTGCCACTGAGTTCCCACGAGAATTCATGGGATCTCGTCAGTCAATCCAAGAAATGTTTGACATTTGAACATTTCCTGTTTTACTGTGGATTTGAAAATTGGCACTTCCTGTTTAGGATGCCCTGCACCATGAGTGAGCTTTGCGCTGCTGCGCAATGCTTCGCTCATATTATTAGGGCCCGAGTAGGACAACGTCCTGCAAGGACCCTATTGTAATTATTCTGTTTATTATTGTTAGTTGTTATTATTATTTATTATTATTAGGGCCTGAGTAGGAAAAAGTCCTACAAGGACCCTATTGTAATTATTCTGTTTATTATTGTTAGTTGCTATTATTATTTATTATTATTAGGGCCTGAGTAGGAAAAAGTCCTACAAGGACCCTATTGTAATTATTCTGTTTATTATTGTTAGTTGTTATTATTATTTATTATTATTAGGGCCTGAGTAGGAAAAAGTCCTACAAGGACCCTATTGTAATTATTCTGTTTATTATTGTTAGTTGCTATTATTATTTATTATTATTAGGGCCTGAGTAGGAAAAAGTCCTACAAGGACCCTATTGTAATTGCGCTGTTTATTATTATTAATATTATTTATTATTATTATTAGGGCCTGAGTAGGAAAAAGTCCTACAAGGACCCTATTGTAATTGCGCTGTTTATTATTATTAATATTATTTATTATTTATTATTATTATTAGGGCCTGAGTAGGAAAAAGCCCTACGAGTACCCTATTGTAATTGCGCTGTTTATTATTATTATTATTTATTATTTATTATTATTATTAGGGCCTGAGTAGGAAAAAGCCCTACGAGTACCCTATTGTAATTGCGCTGTTTATTATTATTATTTATTATTATTTTTCTCACTTTTGAAATCAAAATTTCAGCCCTTTCCCATGCTCAAAGACTCACCAAACTTTCCAAAGTCGTCCGGCCGGATCCGAAATTCGATATTTTGGGGGTCACGCACAAGGTCGCAGCGGAATAGCGCCCCCAAGAAATTTTCAAAAACCCCTCCGCATTGGGGTTTTTTCGTCGTAGCCTCACGAAATTCGGTACACATATTTACCATGCTAGGATGCACAAAAAAGTCTTACTGTCATGGTGAAATGTTGACAGGAAGTCGGCCATTTTGATTTTAAGTTTCGATTTTGAGGTAATTTTTGCCATTTTTGGCCATTTCCACTACTTACATTTGAACGAACTCCTCCTAGGGATTTCATCTGATCGTCTTCAAATTTGGTCAACATCACAATGGTGATCAAAAGTTATCAAAAGAATTTCTGTAGGTCAAAAGGCGTGGCTGCTAGGGTTCGTCAAACTTTGGCGAGCTTTTCCAAGCACGCCGTTTCACTTCGAACGGCTGTCACGCCCACATACTTCATCATAGATCCTTCAAACGTGCTGGACACGATGAGGGCTCCGCCCTGAACGTCTACATATATTAAGTTCCCACCTCCACCATAGCGCCCCCTCGGTGGTGGTGGGAAATGTCCTATTTTTACTTTAAGAGGTCCTGATGTCACATACGTAACCCAATCAACTTCATTCCACTTCTAAAACATGCAGAACAAGTTGGTGAACGTAGGTGATGAACGCCGTGAAGTTACGAGTAACAGCA
This sequence comes from Thalassophryne amazonica, assembly GCF_902500255.1. Classification (NCBI taxonomy): domain Eukaryota; kingdom Metazoa; phylum Chordata; class Actinopteri; order Batrachoidiformes; family Batrachoididae; genus Thalassophryne; species Thalassophryne amazonica. The sequence continues at coordinate 59,897 of NW_022986318.1, read as the reverse complement.
TCCGTGTGGCGGCGTACCAAATATTGCCCATTCGTCATGATATTGCGTTCTTCCTTTTGACAGCTTTAATTTTGTCATATCATCGTGAAAATTGATACACAGGTCAAGCATGACAACCTCTTACCATTCATAGGGGCGTCGCCCATGGGTGGGGCAAAATGCCTCAATAGCGCCCCCTTGAAACTTTCAAAAAAAACCTCCCCATAGGGTTTTTTTTGGAGTAGGTAGATGAAAATTGGTACACATGTATGACTTGCATAGACGTACAAAAAGTCTCTTGCACCATGAGTCTACTCCAAACAGGAAGTCGGCCATTTTGAATTTTCTTGTCATTTTGGCGTGATTTCCACATGTTGTATTTGAACGAACTCCTCCTAGGGATTTTGTCCAATGCACTTCAAATTTCTTCCAGATCATCCAGAGATGATACTGATCAAAAGTTATCGAAAGCTTTTCTTTATGTTGAAGGGTGTGGTCGCTATGGCGCCGCCATTTTGACTCTTCGCCATGGAACATCAAGTCATGATAACTCCTTCATGCTTTGCCTGATTGACTTGAAACTTCACATGTGTGATGACGGTTGGCCCCTGAACACACCTGGCCCCTCTGTTTGTACACTGAGCGCCCCCTAGTGGATGAACCATCAACATGTCATAACTCCTTCATGCATTGTGTGATTTGCTTGAAATTTGAACTGTGTGATGAGTGGTTGCCCCTGTACACACATGCCCACATCTGGTCACAAGCGGACGCGCTGCCCTGGGTAGGCGGTCGCGTGGAACGAGGGCCCGTATATGACCGCTTGCAGTCCTAGTTATTATTATTCTCACTTTTGACATCCAAATTTTGCCCTTTTCCCGTGCTCAAAAACTCACCAAACTTTGCAAAGTTGTCCGGCCGGATCCAAAATTTGATATTTTGGGGGTCTCGCACATGGTCGCAGTGAAATAGCAAAATAGCGCCCCCTAACAAATTTCAAAAAACCGTCCCGATTGGGTTTGTAAACATAGGCGATTATCGCCGTGAAGCTACGAGTAATGGCATCCGTGTCGCAGCGTGCCAAGTATCAACTCTTCTCCATGAAAATACCTTCTTCCTTTTGATGGCTTTAATGTTGTCATATCATCATGAAAATTGATACACCGGCCAAGCACAACAACCTCTTACAGTTCATAGGAGCGTTGCCCATGGGCGGGTCAAAATGCCTCAATAGCGCCCCCTTGAAACTTCCAAAAACCCCTCCACATAGCATTTTTTTTGGAGTAGGGAGATGAAAATTGGTACACGTATTACTTACGTAGACGTACAAAAAGTCTCTTGCACCACTGGTCTACTTCAAACAGGAAGTCGGCCATTCTGAATTTTCCTGTCATTTTGGCGTGATTTCCACTCGTTGTATTTGAATGAACTCCTCTTAGGGATTTTGTCCAATGCACTTCAGATTTCTTCCAGATCATCTGATTGACTTGAAACTTCACATGTTTGAGGGTCAGCCCCTGAACACACCTGCCCCATCTGTTTGTACACTGAGCGCCCCCTAGTAGATGACCCATCATCATGTCATAATTCCTTCATGCATTGTGTGATTTGCTTGAAACTTGAACTGGGTGATGAGTGTCTGCCCCTGTACGCACATGCCCACACGTGGTCACAGGGAGACGTGGTGGCCTGGGGAGGTGGTTGTGCTGACACGAGGACCCATCCATGACTGACTGCAGTCCTAGTTGTTATTATTATTATTATTATTGTTTTTTTGTTATTATTATTTCCATTACCTGATGGACAACTTCAGTTTACGCAATGGGTGGTACTCATGCCAGAGAACCATTGTGTAAAACTCCGGTGTGGAATGGAAGACAATTCTCGTTTCTTGCCCGCAACAAGAGTCTTTAAAAGGCTTTTGGAGGGGTTAATGAAGACATTGCGGACCTGCCACTGGAAGCAAAGCAGATAACCAGCGAACAGCGGGTCAAAGCACTACTGCATTGCTTCAAGTAGACCCGCTGCAATCTGCAATCAACGTAGAGAAATGATCATTTTCCCGATAAACAGCTGCTCCGGTGTCCCAAACAGAAGGACTTATAAGGGAATCATTAAGCAAAAAGGCTATTTATGTCATCATGTTTGTTGTGGTAGAAATGTGCTTTCTGGCTTCCGTCCGTGGTGCATTCAATGTGCCTCGTAAAAAAAAAAAATCGATGCAAGCAGGCATGCAAGTGATCCATCGCAATTTCACCCGTCAACTGAATCGATGTACACTGAATGAATCGATGCACTCGCATAGTGGACATTTGTATCTACTGATTCGTCCTGATTAATCTCTGCATGCCTAATGCCCATGTTTCACCCAATTTAAGCAGATAGAGTGTTACATTCTGGAGGTGGAGGTGAACCATCTGTCTTCCGAGATGGTCGTAACCTAGGACCCAGGTGGTGATGTGGTGCTGCATGGCACAAGTTTAGGCTCCCAGACTTGAGCTGGTCTCTCATTCTTTCTTACGTGTCCTTATTTATTTTTTTATTTTGTCTCAACAGAAGAGGTCATGTGACATCACGCTGATGACGTTGCGTTGTCCTCAGTCTTAAAGGACGTGTCTCACAGAATCCATAACAGCTCAGACTTTCTCTATTAGAGGTCATGTGATGATACACGTGTGTTCATTCTGAGCACATGCCAATTAAAACAGACAGTTACAGAGTCTGCCAAAACCAAAGTATTCCTGAGTACTCCTGGGTACTCGTTTTCCCAACTGTTAATGGTAGTGTTACCTACACCTGGTTCCAGTCACCTGGTCAGCAGTTGCACCGTGCTCTGTCCACTTCACACCCGCCACAAACTTCAGTTCCACTCTGTGGTAACCTGGTCCCAGTATCGCCCCGTTCTTTTTTCTTTATTATTGTATGGCTGCAACGCTATGCTCTGATTGGTTGATTTCTGGTCTATCAGACTGGTTACCATGACAATCGATCCGGAACACATATCACATTCATTACAAACCAGGAAGCTAAAAACATGATTAGAATAACCAAGTTAGACATAAACATACAACATAAATATCTAAACAGCATCGGAAAAAACACAGACTGAACGTTTACCAGCTAATGAGCGAAACATCTCTTAGCAAGTTCTTCACACAGGTGAAGAAAACGAGCACTAAACCGTCAGCAGCTTTCATAATCGGGTGATACCATAAGTTCATGTGTTTATATACAACAGCCCGAGATTAAAGGTCCACTTTTGAAGACATTTTTCATTCTATTTCTACTACTAATACTTGTCATAACTAGAAGCACTCGGAGGGCGCAAACCTCCGCCAAGGCCATTGGGTCACTGACGTCACATGGAATACCCTTTGGCAAAGAGACTTATTCCACGTTGTTTCACCCATCTACCATCAGATTCAGTGGTTAACCCTCTGGGGTCCGAGGGCATTTTTTGGACAGTTCACTCACCTGGCATAAATGTTTTATTATTGTTGTAAACAGCTCTCCCTGCATCCCACAATCAAGTTTTATGTCTCTTTTTTTCAGGACAACCTGTACTTTCAGAATATATATGCTATAGTCGTGTTTTATAAGTGTAATAAAGGTTTACAATCAGAAATAAGAAAGGAAAAAGTAAAGGGGAAATAATTTTCCACACACATTTATTCCAAACACACAGCAAACTATAATAAACTAGTAACACATCACTCCTAAAAACAATCTTTGGTGTGTCACGTGAGGTGAATCCGCCCTACGACTGGATTTTGGAAAACCATGTGAGGGTGAACCAATTCCGATTAGACACTCACATTGCTCACGTCATCACACAACTTCTATGAAGAGTACAAAGATGGTGGATGGTGGCTCAAAGGTCCGCAGAGTTAACTTTTCAGCAAAAAAAAGAGTAAGTTTCTATCTCATATCATTAAAAAGTTATTTATAATTTAGTAAGCCTTGTTCTCAGCTGCCGTATACAACATGTCGTCCCCAGAGGGTTCAACCCTTAGATCTTCATCAAATGTATTTATAAAGAAAAACTGCATGAACTACACAAGTTTTTTTATTTTCTAATAACAAGTTTATTCAATGAGGAGAAACAAATGGTAAAAAATTATTGTTGTGTTGTAACTTAATTTTTGTTCAGCCTTTGTGACCCGTCTTCATGAAGTTAGATGCAAAGATGCTGAAACTGGCCTGATCCTGCAATGATTGTTGTGTGGGCCGCTGAAGAGGAGGTACTGCTGGCCCACCACCACCAGATGGCACCCTGCTTGAAGTGCGGGCTTCAAGCAGGAGAGGGCGTCATAGCAACCGGGAGTGACAGCTGTCACTCATCACACATCACCATCACCATAAAGGCCGGACTGCCACTCCACCTCCCCGCCAAGAAATCAGCTACCAGAAGAGGTAATTTCTCTGCTGAACTTAACACTGACTCATAGTCTGAACGTCTTTGCAGCCGTTTTCCTGTTGTGTTCCTTATCTGTGGGATTGCCGTTTGGTGTGATCAGTGACGGCTTCGCTTCACACCCCAACCAGATAAGTGGTTAGACAGGAGCTGCACGAGTGTGTGATTGGAGGTGGAGGTGCTCCCTCCCAAAAGAACACAGACTGTGAAATTACTGAGTGTGCGAACTCACACTCATCAATACTGTTTCTGTTCTCTGCCAGCAGTACCAGGTCTGACAGCTGGAGACGGTGGCCACCTGGGGATCCAGGACTTGGCGGCTCCGGTGTTCTTCAGATCCGTTGGCTGTGAAGGCCATGTGGGATCGGGCTCGGTTCTGGACGGACGTCTCCTATCCTCAAGCCTGCTCACACATCACTCAACATATAACTGTCTGTATTACCAAAACTGTATCTATCTGTATTCCGTTGTGCACTTCACAACATTAAATTGTTACTGTTTGGCTTATCCATTGCCCGTTCATTTTACGCCCCCTGTTGTGGGTCCGTGTTCCTACACTTTCACAACAATGATAAAGAATCCTTAAAAGAATTATCGGATCCGGATCGTGTTCTGGATCATTACCAAATTTAATGACTTCTAAGTTAGGCCAAGATACACCCCTGGTATAAATTTCACTGAAATACATTGAGGATTTTTTGAGTAATCCTGCTAACAAACAAACCAACCAACAAACAAACGGATGCGACCGAAAACATAACCTCCTTGGCGGAGGTAATAATAATAATAATAATAATAATTTCAACAACTAAAATGTTTAGAAAGAATTTAAATGTTAGAAAAATGTTAGAAAGAAATTAACAGCTACATTTATGAAGAGTGTTGGTTAGAAGTTTTACAGTTACAGTGCTGCGCACATTTAAATATGACGTCAAGAAAGATCTCTATTTTATTTTTTAGAAAACAAGTGTTTATGTTCATTGAAGTCAAGAAAGGGACACTATAAAGTGAGTATCGACAAAATGGGTTCATAATTTTCATGTTGAGGTGGTGGTGGGGGGGTGTTGTCAGCATCTGCTGAAAGTCACTAATAAAGTAACTAGTAATGTAACTTAGTTACTTTTAAAGTTGAGTAATCAGTAAAGTAACTAAGTTACTTTTTCAAGGAGTAATCAGTAATTGGATTACTTTTTCAAAATAACTGTGGCAACACTGGAGCCGATCAGTCATGAACGCAGCCTGTTAAAAACACAGACTCCGCAGTAACAGTTAAAATTCTGACTGGAAGAAATACTGCAGCTGCAGGTTCAGGCCCAGCCAGGTCAAAGCACCGTCGTGGACAGTTCCACCTGCATGTTCAGCTACAACTGGGTTCAAACAGCACCATGCTGACTCTGCACACATCTGGATCCAAAATCCAACAGACTCTTACAAATATTAGAGTTGAGGATGAAGTGTCCGTTGTCTCACTGAACAGAGCGGCGTGCACAATGTGTGTGCACAGCCACAAGCTGGTAGACACTCCATAGAATCAGAATCACCGTTACTGTCATTGCACAGCAATCAGCACAACGAAAATTGCTTGTGCATCCTCAAAAACAATGACAACCCTCACACACAACTCACCCACACACATACTTCAATAAATATTACAAAACAAGCTCGGAGACAAACATAACTCGTATTGCACTTATCCCATGCTGCACATGTCCCATATTGCACGTATCCCTCTAAAACATCAAGTAACATTAAAAATACCCAACTTAATAAAAACCCTTAAATAGTTTAAAAACAGTAATAAATATACCTAAGAATTAAAAATAGTTAAAAACAATTATTGCACATGTCCACCCTTGTTCTAATTAGAATAATGCAATTGTTCCAACTGGAGCTTGGGCGTGTCTGTTCAGTTCTGTAACAGCTCGAGGAAAGAAGCTGTTTCTCAGCCTTGTGGTGGGGCTTTAAAGGCCCGATAGCGCCTGCCGGATGGAAGCAAAGAAAAAAGGTGGTGTGAGGGGTGTGTTCCATCCTGCAGAATACTGCTTGCTCGGCGGAGGCAGCGAGTCCTAAAAACATCATCTAATGAGGGCAGAGGGAGACCAATGACAGCTCCAGAAAATAACAGCGAACGCAGTTCTGAATTTTTCCAAGCATCTATCTGCCCACAGGTCCACGGATCTGACTGAATGCTGAGCCGTCACTTTGGAACAAACAGTCAACACTTTCAATATCTGCTATTGCAACATTCCTTTCACTCTCTCCGTTTGCTCTTGTGCTGTTTCTATTTGCTCAGACTGACATCACCAACAGAGAAATGGTGAGTTCATCATTTTCCACAAATGCACTTAAAGGAGAAGTTTGAGTGGCGGTAAAGTCGCACATTTATGAAAAGAGTCTGACAACCATGAATACTTTGATATGGAGTTGCTGTGTGGCAAGTTAAACAACATGAGACATGTCTTTGGTTTTGTCTTTGTCCATGTCTCATTGCAGCCATGTTTTTGTGTCATGTGACCAACATTTCTGTGTGTGTGTGTGTGTGTGTGTGTGTGGCTGTACTGACTGCAGCAGAGCCTTGGTTTTGCGACTTGGGTCATCTGGTCTGAAGTTCTTGTACTCTTCTACTTCCTTTTCAATGGACAGTAGTTGGCACTGTAACTTGCTGCGTAACCCTGGCAACGTGTCCCGGATGTGATTGGTCAGTTGCTACAGTCAAGACAGAAAGATTTAGTTACAGAGGAAGCAAGATATCCAGAAAACACAGAACCAAGTCAAGAAGAACCTGCCATCTGTCACACAAGAACCAATTCACAAGACTGAGTGTCAAAGAATCTGTCATCTGACACAGAAGACATGAACTTTGCTGCTTTTTCTGTGACGAATGCTGACATTGTGTGTTCGCCGCTCCTCTGGTTTTTCTCCAGTTTTCTCTTTTGTAACTTGGTTTTTAGTGGCTTGAGTGTAATTTTTTTATTAGTATTTTTATTTGGTTATGTACTTGACATGGTTCTTGGTGCTTCAGTGTGCATTTTTAACCAGTTTTGACTGTTTAGTGCCTTTTTTGCAGTGCATGACGCCGCACTTCACTCCCTTGGCTAGTGCGATGCGAAGCTACTCTGCAGCTGAGCAACAGAGCCTGAACAACAATAATGTTCCTCGGGATGTCCTCACTATCAGAGAGCTTGGTTTGCTCCACTGACCTCGCTGCGTCCACAGAGGCTCCTGGAGAAAGTTTGTATTCCATTGGACTCGGCCGTTTGTGCAGGTTATCTGGTCAGCTGAGCACATCGGCGCTCACGTCATCAGAGCTCTGCAGCTTCTGGGACTTGTAGTCCTGATGTGAAGACAGCGGTTTCTGACACTCTCCGGGCGCTGGATGGAAAACGTGGAGTGAATTTTAAGCTACTCAGGCCTGTTCAAAGATGTCAGTCTGTCAACCCCACGGAAGTCTTCAGTTTCAAGATTCAACATTCAAAGCTTTTGTTGTCATATGCACAGTAAAGTGTCTCCCTGTGCAATGAAATTCTTACTTTGCTGCCCAAACTGGATGCCCAAATATTTAAATAAATGACTAAGTATAAAATATGTAAATATAAGTGGAAAAAAATTAACATCATAAACATTAAAATCATGAACATCAGATCACTGTCCTCAAAATCTAATTATGGATCATCACTTGGACATGAGGTTATTTGAAATCTAGCTCAAACCTACAGCTGTTCTTCCTCTGAATGAGGCCTGCCCACCAGCATACACATTTAGTCACGTGTCTCGTGATGTGAAGCAAGGCGGGGGTGTTGCTTTTATTTATAAATCCAGGTTTACCTTATTGGCTGTTGGGAGTCACAAATATAATTCGTTTGAGCATCTGATTCTCCGCTCTGTCCATGATGCTACGTATTGTCAGGGTCAGAAATACAGAAATCAGTCATGTTATTTTGTCACTGTTTATTGGCCTCCTGGCCCATATTCTGAATTTTTAGATTAATTTGGTGCGTTCATCTCTAAGCACTCTGATCCCATCTGCAAATCATTTATGGAACTTGTGGATGCATTAGGATTCCAGCAACGCATTCAGGATTCAACACACATTTGTGGAAATACCCTTGATTTGGTTCTCGCACATGGCCTTGCTGTCACAAACACGACATTTTGCCTCTTGCCTCTGACCACTCATTTATGAGGTTTATATTTCGATAATTTAGAGAATTGGCAAAGCTTCTGGGGAAAACCTGGTCTTGTTAGGAGAGACGGCATCCATCCCACTTTGGATGGAGCAGCTCTCATTTCTAGAAATCTGGCCAATTTTCTTAAATCCTCCAAACTGTGACTATCCAGGGTTGGGACCAGGAAGCAGAGTTGTAGTCTTACACACCTCTCTGCAGCTTCTCTCCCCCTGCCATCCCCTCATTACCCCATCCCCGTAGAGACGGTGCCTGCTCCCAGACTACCAATAACCAGTAAAAATCTATTTAAGCATAAAAATTCAAAAAGAAAAAATAATATAGCACCTTCAACTGCACCACAGACTAAAACAGTTAAATGTGGTCTATTAAACATTAGGTCTCTCTCTTCTAAGTCCCTGTTAGTAAATGATATAATAATTGATCAAATCAAATCAATTTTATTTATATAGCGCCAAATCACAACAAACAGTTGACCCAAGGCGCTTTATATTGTAAGGCAAAGCCATACAATAATTACGGAAAAACTCCAACAGTCAAAATGACTCCCTGTGAGCAAGCACTTGGCGACAGTTGGAAGGAAAAACTCCCTTTTAACAGGAAGAAACCTCCAGCAGAACCAGGCTCAGGGAGAACCAGGCTCAATCTCAGAATTGATCAACATATTGATTTATTCTGCCTTACATAAACCTGGTTACAGCAGGATGAATATGTTAGTTTAAATGAGTCAACACCCCCGAGTCACACTAACTGCCAGAACGCTCGTAGCACGGGCCGAGGAGGAGGATTAGCAGCAATCTTCCACTCCAGCTTATTAATTAATCAAAAACCCAGACAGAGCTTTTGGTTGAGGACCTGTGTACCTGGTTAAGGACCTGTGTACCTGGTTAAGGGTCTGTGTAGCTGGTTAAGGACCTGTGTACCTGGTTAAGGGTCTGTGTAGCAGGTTGCGGGACTGTGTCTCTGGTTGAGGGCCTGTGTCGCTGGTTGAGGGCCAGTGTAGCTGGTTGAGGGCCTGTGTAGCTAACTTGAGGGCCTGTGTAGCTGGTGAAGGGCCTGTGTAGCTGGTGAAGGGCCTGTGTAGCTGGTGAAGGGCCTGTGTAGCTGGTTTAGGGCCTATGTAGCTGGTGAAGGGCCTGTGTAGCTGGTTCAGGGCCTGTGGTTAAGGGCCTGTGTAGCTGGTTAAGGGCCTGTGTAGCTGGTTAAGGGCCTGTGTAGCTGGTTAAGGGCCTGTGTAGCTGGTTAAGGGTCTGTGTAGCAGGTTGCTGGGCTGTGTACCTGGTTTAGGGGTTGTGTACCTGGTTAAGGGCCTTTGTACCTGCTTGAGGGCCTGTGTCGCTGGTTGAGGGCCTGTGTCGCTGGTTGAGGGCCTGTGTCGCTGGTTGAGGGCCTGTGTCGCTGGTTGAGGGCCTGTGTCGCTGGTTGAGGGCCTGTGTCGCTGGTTGAGGGCCTGTGTAGCAGGTTGAGAGCCTGTGTACCTGCTTGAGGGCCTGTGTCGCTGGTTGAGGGCCAGTGTAGCTGGTTGAGGGCCAGTGTAACTGGTTAAGGGCCTGTGTACCTGGTTGAGGGCCTATGTAGCTCGTTAAGGGGCTGTGTACCTGGTTAAGGGGCTGTGTACCTGGTTGAGGGCCTGTGTAGCTGGTTAAGGGCCTGTGTAGCTGGTTAAGGGCCTGTGTAGCAGGTTAAGGGGCTGTGTCTCTGGTTAAGGACCTGTGTACCTGGTTAAGGACCTGTGTAGCTGGTTAAGGACCTGTGTAGCTGGTTAAGGACCTGTGCCTCTGGTTCAGGACCTGTGTCGCTGGTTGAGGGCCTGTGTAGCTGGTTAAGGGCCTTTGTACCTGCTTGAGGGCCTGTGTCGCTGGTTGAGGGCCTGTGGTTAAGGGCCTGTGTAGCTGGTGAAGGGCCTGTGGTTAAGGGCCTGTGTAGCTGGTTAAGGGCCTGTGTAGCTGGTTAAGGGCCTGTGTAGCTGGTTAAGGGTCTGTGTAGCAGGTTGCGGGGCTGTGTACCTGGTTTAGGGGTTGTGTGCCTGGTTAAGAGCCTGTGTACCTGGTTAAGGGCCTTTGTACCTGCTTGAGGGCCAGTGTAGCTGGTTAAGGGCCTATGTAGCTGGTTAAGGGCCTGTGTAGCTGGTTAAGGGCCTGTGTAGCTGGTTAAGGGCCTGTGTAGCTGGTTAAGGGCCTGTGTAGCTGGTTAAGGGGCTGTGTCTCTGGTTGAGGGCCTGTGTCGCTGGTTAAGGGCCTGTGTAGCTGGTTAAGGGCCTGTGTTGCTGGTTGAGGGCCTGTGTAGCTGGTTGAGGACCTGTGTACCTGGTTAAGGACCTGTGTACCTGGTTAAGGGTCTGTGTAGCTGGTTAAGGACCTGTGTAGCTGGTTAAGGACCTGTGTACCTGGTTGAGGGCCAGTGTCGCTGGTTGAGGGCCAGTGTCGCTGGTTGAGGGCCAGTGTCGCTGGTTGAGGGCCAGTGTCGCTGGTTGAGGGCCTGTGTAGCTGGTTGAGGGCCTGTGTAGCTGGTTAAGGGCCTGTGTACCTGGTAAAGGGCCTGTGTACCTGGTAAAGGGCCTGTGTACCTGGTAAAGGGCCTGTGTACCTGGTAAAGGGCCTGTGTACCTGGTAAAGGGCCTGTGTACCTGGTAAAGGGCCTGTGTACCTGGTAAAGGGCCTGTGTAGCAGGTTGCGGGCCTGTGTACCTGGTTAAGGGGCTGTGTACCTGGTTAAGGGCCTGTGTAGCCGGTTGAGGGCCTGTGTAGCCGGTTGAGGGCCTGTGTAGCCGGTTGAGGGCCTGTGTAGCCGGTTGAGGGCCTGTGTAGCCGGTTGAGGGCCTGTGTAGCCGGTTGAGGGCCTGTGTAGCCGGTTGAGGGCCTGTGTAGCCGGTTGAGGGCCTGTGTAGCCGGTTGAGGGCCTGTGTAGCCGGTTGAGGGCCTGTGTAGCCGGTTGAGGGCCTGTGTACCTGGTTGAGGGCCTGTGTCGCTGGTTGAGGGCCTGTGTCGCTGGTTGAGGGCCAGTGTAGCTGGTTGAGGGCCTGTGTAGCTGGTGAAGGGCCTGTGTAGCTGGTTGAGGGCCTGTGTACCTGGTTAAGAGCCTGTGTAGCCGGTTGAGGGCCTATGTAGCCGGTTGAGGGCCTGTGTAGCCGGTTGAGGGCCTGTGTAGCCGGTTGAGGGCCTGTGTAGCCGGTTGAGGGCCTGTGTAGCCGGTTGAGGGCCTGTGTAGCCGGTTGAGGGCCTGTGTAGCCGGTTGAGGGCCTGTGTACCTGCTTGAGGGCCTGTGTACCTGCTTGAGGGCCTGTGGTTAAGGGCCTGTGTAGCCGGTTGAGGGCCTATGTAGCCGGTTAAGGGCCTGTGTATCTGGTTAAGGGCCTGTGTAGCTGCTTGAGGGCCTGTGTAGCTGCTTGAGGGCCTGTGTAGCTGGTTAAGGGCCTGTGTAGCTGGTTAAGGGCCTGTGTAGCTGCTTGAGGGCCTGTGTAGCTGCTTGAGGGCCTGTGTAGCTGGTTAAGGGCCTGTGTAGCTGCTTGAGGGCCTGTGTAGCTGGTTAAGGGCCTGTGTAGCTGCTTGAGGGCCTGTGTAGCTGGTTAAGGGCCTGTGTAGCTGCTTGAGGGCCTGTGTAGCTGCTTGAGGGCCTGTGTAGCCTGTGTAGCTGCTTGAGGGCCTGTGTAGCTGGTGAAGGGCCTGTGTACCTGGTGAAGGGCCTGTGTAGCTGGTTGAGGGCCTATGTAGATGACAAAGGGCCTGTGGTTAAGGGCCTGTGTACCTGGTTAAGGGCCTGTGGTTAAGGGACTGTGTACCTGGTTAAGGGCCTGTGTAGCTGGTTGAGGGCCTGTGGATGAGGGGCTGTGTAGCTGGTTGAGGGCCTCTGTACCTGGTCAAGGGAATGTGTACCTGGTTGATGGCCTGTGTACCTGGTTAAGGGCCTATGTAGCTGGTGAAGGGCCTGTGTAGCTGGTTGAGGGCTTGTGGTTGAGGGCCTGTGTAGCTGGCGAAGGGCCTGTGTAGCTGGCGAAGGGCCTGTGTAGCTGTTTGAGGGCCTGTGTACCTGGTGAAGGGCCTGTGTACCTGGTTGAGGGCCTATGTAGCTGGTTGAGGGCCTGTGTCGCTGGTTGAGGGCCAGTGTAGCTGGTTGAGGGCCTGTGCAGCTGCTTGAGGGCCTGTGTAGCTGGTGAAGGGCCTGTGGTAAAGGGCCTGTGTAGCTGGTTGAGGGCCTATGTAGCTGGTTAAGGGCCTGTGTAGCTGGTTGAGGGCCTGTGTAGCTGGTGAAGGGCCTGTGGTTAAGGACCTGTGTAGCTGGTTGAGGGCCTATGTAGCTGGTGAACGGCCTATAAAGCTGGTGAAGGGCCTGTGTAGCTGGTTAAGGGCCTGTATACCTGGATTAGGGGTTGTGTGCCTGGTTAAGAGCCTGTGTACCTGGTTAAGGGCCTTTGTACCTGCTTGAGGGCCTGTGTCGCTGGTTGAGGGCCAGTGTCGCTGGTTGAGGGCCAGTGTAGCTGGTTGAGGGCCAGTGTCGCTGGTTGAGGGCCTGTGTAGCTGGTTAAGGGTCTGTGTAGCAGGTTGCAGGGCTGTGTACCTGGTTTAGGGGTTGTGTGCCTGGTTAAGAGCCTGTGTACCTGCTTGAGGGCCTTTGTACCTGCTTGAGGGCCTGTGTCGCTGGTTGAGGGCCTGTGTCGCTGGTTGAGGGCCTGTGTCGCTGGTTGAGGGCCTGTGTCGCTGGTTGAGGGCCTGTGTCGCTGGTTGAGGGCCTGTGTCGCTGGTTGAGGGCCTGTGTCGCTGGTTGAGGGCCTGTGTCGCTGGTTGAGGGCCTGTGTCGCTGGTTGAGGGCCTGTGTCGCTGGTTGAGGGCCTGTGTCGCTGGTTGAGGGCCTGTGTAGCTGGTTGAGGGCCAGTGCAGCTGCTTGAGGGTCTGTGTAGCAGGTTGAGAGCCTGTGTACCTGCTTGAGGGCCTGTGTAGCTGGTTGAGGGCCTGTGTAGCTGGTTGAGGGCCTGTGTAGCTGGTTAAGGGCCTGTGTACCTGGTAGAGGGCCTGTGTACCTGGTTAAGGCCTGTGTACCAAGTTGCGGGGCTGTGTACCTGGTGAAGGGGCTGTGTACCTGGTGAAGGGGCTGTGTACCTGGTGAAGGGCCTGTGTCGCTGGTTGAGGGCCTGTGTCGCTGCTTGATTGCCAGTGTAGCTGCTTGAGGGCCTGTGCAGCTGCTTGAGGGCCTGTGTACCTGGTTAAGGGCCTGTGTACCTGGTTAAGGGCCTGTGGTTAAGGGACTGTGTACCTGGTTAAGGGCCTGTGTAGCTGGTTGAGGGCCTGTGGATGAGGGGCTGTGTAGCTGGTTGAGGGCCTCTGTACCTGGTTAAGGGCCTGTGTAGCTGGTCAAGGGAATGTGTACCTGGTTGATGGCCTGTGTACCTGGTTAAGGGCCTATGTAGCTGGTGAAGGGCCTGTGTAGCTGGTTGAGGGCTTGTGGTTGAGGGCCTGTGTAGCTGGCGAAGGGCCTGTGTAGCTGGCGAAGGGCCTGTGTAGCTGGCGAAGGGCCTGTGTAGCTGGTTAAGGGCCTGTGTAGCTGGTTAAGGGCCTGTGTAGCTGGTTAAGGGCCTGTGTAGGTGGTTAAGGGCCTATGTAGCTGGTTAAGGGCCTGTGTAGCTGTTTGAGGGCCTATGTACCTGGTGAAGGGCCTGTGTCGCTGGTTGAGGGCCAGTGTAGCTGGTTGAGGGCCTGTGCAGCTGCTTGAGGGCCTGTGTAGCTGGTGAAGGGCCTGTGGTTAAGGGCCTGTGTAGCTGGTTGAGGGCCTATGTAGCTGGTTAAGGGCCTGTGTAGCTGCTTGAGGGCCTGTGTAGCTGGTGAAGGGCCTGTGGTTAAGGACCTGTGTAGCTGGTTGAGGGCCTATGTAGCTGGTGAACGGCCTATAAAGCTGGTGAAGGGCCTGTGTAGCTGGTTAAGGGCCTGTGTCGCTGGTTGAGGGCCAGTGTCGCTGGTTGAGGGCCAGTGTCGCTGGTTGAGGGCCAGTGTCGCTGGTTGAGGGCCAGTGTCGCTGGTTGAGGGCCAGTGTCGCTGGTTGAGGGCCTGTGTCGCTGGTTGAGGGCCAGTGTCGCTGGTTGAGGGCCAGTGTCGCTGGTTGAGGGCCAGTGTCGCTGGTTGAGGGCCAGTGTCGCTGGTTGAGGGCCAGTGTCGCTGGTTGAGGGCCTGTGTCGCTGGTTGAGGGCCTGTGTCGCTGGTTGAGGGCCTGTGTCGCTGGTTGAGGGCCTGTGTCGCTGGTTGAGGGCCTGTGTAGCTGGTTAAGGGTCTGTGTAGCAGGTTGCAGGGCTGTGTACCTGGTTTAGGGGTTGTGTGCCTGGTTAAGAGCCTGTGTACCTGGTTAAGGGCCAGTGTCGCTGGTTGAGGGCCAGTGTCGCTGGTTGAGGGCCAGTGTCGCTGGTTGAGGGCCAGTGTCGCTGGTTGAGGGCCAGTGTCGCTGGTTGAGGGCCAGTGTCGCTGGTTGAGGGCCAGTGTCGCTGGTTGAGGGCCAGTGTCGCTGGTTGAGGGCCTGTGTAGCTGCTTGAGGGCCTGTGTAGCTGCTTGAGGGCCTGTGTAGCTGCTTGAGGGCCTGTGTAGCTGGTTAAGGGCCTGTGTAGCTGCTTGAGGGCCTGTGTAGCTGCTTGAGGGCCTGTGTAGCTGCTTGAGGGCCTGTGTAGCTGGTGAAGGGCCTGTGTACCTGGTGAAGGGCCTGTGTAGCTGGTTGAGGGCCTATGTAGCTGGTTGAGGGCCTGTGTACCTGGTTAAGGGCCTGTGTAGCTGGTTAAGGGCCTGTGTAGCTGGTTAAGGGACTGTGTACCTGGTTAAGGGCCTGTGTAGCTGGTTGAGGGCCTGTGGATGAGGGGCTGTGTAGCTGGTCGAGGGAATGTGTACCTGGTTGATGGCCTGTGTACCTGGTTAAGGGCCTATGTAGCTGGTGAAGGGCCTGTGTAGCTGGTTGAGGGCTTGTGGTTGAGGGCCTGTGTAGCTGGCGAAGGGCCTGTGTAGCTGGTTAAGGGCCTGTGTAGGTGGTTAAGGGCCTATGTAGCTGGTTAAGGGCCTGTGTAGCTGTTTGAGGGCCTATGTACCTGGTGAAGGGCCTGTGTACCTGGTTGAGGGCCTATGTAGCTGATGAAGGGCCTTTGGTTAAGGGCCTGTGTACCTGGTTGAGGGCCTATGAAGCTGATGAAGGGCCTTTGGTTAAGGGCCTGTGTAGCTGGTTGAGGGCCTATGGAGCTGGTTAAGGGCCTGTGGTTAAGCGCCTGTGTACCTGGTGAAGGGCCTGTGTAGCTGGTTGAGGGCCTACGTAGCTGATGAAGGGCCTGTGGTTAAGGGGCTGTGTACCTGGTGAAGGGCCTGTGTCACTGGTTAAGGGCCTATGTAGCTGCTGAAGGGCTGTGTAGCTGGTTGAGGGCCTGTGTAGCTGGTTGAGGGCCTGTGTACCTGGTGAAGGGCCTGTGTACCTGGTGAAGGGCCTATGTAGCTGGTGAAGGGCCTGTGTAGCTGTTTGAGGGCCTATGTACCTGGTGAAGGGCCTGTGTACCTGGTTGAGGGCCTATGAAGCTGATGAAGGGCCTTTGGTTAAGGGCCTGTGTAGCTGCTTGAGGGCCTGTGTAGCTGCTTGAGGGCCTGTGTAGCTGCTTGAGGGCCTGTGTAGCTGCTTGAGGGCCTGTGTAGCTGGTTAAGGGCCTGTGTAGCTGCTTGAGGGCCTGTGTAGCTGCTTGAGGGCCTGTGTAGCTGGTTGAGGGCCTGTGTAGCTGCTTGAGGGCCTGTGTAGCTGGTGAAGGGCCTGTGTACCTGGTGAAGGGCCTGTGTAGCTGGTTGAGGGCCTATGTAGATGACAAAGGGCCTGTGGTTAAGGGCCTGTGTACCTGGTTAAGGGCCTGTGTAGCTGGTTGAGGGCCTGTGTACCTGGTTAAGGGCCTGTGTAGCTGGTTAAGGGACTGTGTACCTGGTTAAGGGCCTGTGTAGCTGGTTGAGGGCCTGTGTAGCTGGTTGAGGGCCTGTGGATGAGGGGCTGTGTAGCTGGTTGAGGGACTCTGTACCTGGTTAAGGGCCTGTGTAGCTGGTCAAGGGAATGTGTACCTGGTTGATGGCCTGTGTACCTGGTTAAGGGCCTATGTAGCTGGTGAGGGCATGTGTAGCTGGTTGAGGGCTTGTGGTTGAGGGCCTGTGTAGCTGGCGAAGGGCCTGTGTAGCTGGTTAAGGGCCTGTGTAGCTGGTTAAGGGCCTGTGTAGCTGGTTAAGGGCCTGTGTAGGTGGTTAAGGGCCTATGTAGCTGGTTAAGGGCCTGTGTAGCTGTTTGAGGGCCTATGTACCTGGTGAAGGGCCTGTGTACCTGGTTGAGGGCCTATGTAGCTGATGAAGGGCCTTTGGTTAAGGGCCTGTGTACCTGGTTGAGGGCCTATGACTGCTGAAGGGGCCTTTGGTTAAGGCCTGT
>NW_022986318.1:0-42865 GCF_902500255.1 Thalassophryne amazonica | reverse complement strand
TACTGGTAGAGGGCCTTGTGTGGACTGGTAAGGGCTGTGGTTAAGGGCTCTGTTGTAGCTGGTTGAGGGCCTTGTAGCTGAAGGGCTGTGTACTGGTTGAGGGCCTGTGTAGCTGGTTAGGGCCTGTGTACTGGTGAAGGGCCTGTGTACCTGGTTGATGGCCTGTGTACCTGTAGAGGGCCTAGTGTACCTGGTGAAGGGCCTGTGTACTGGTTGAGGGCTTGTGTTGAGGGGCCTGTGTAGGGCTGAAGGGCCTGTGTAGGGGCTGGCCGTGTAGTGGTTAAGGGCCTATGTAGCTGGTTAAGGGCCTGTGTAGCCGGTTGAGGGCCTGTGTAGCCGGTTGAGGGCCTGTGTAGCCGGTTGAGGGCCTGTGTAGCCGGTTGAGGGCCTGTGTAGCCGGTTGAGGGCCTGTGTACCTGGTTTAGGGCCTGTGTACCTGGTTAAGAGCCTGTGTACCTGGTTAAGGGCCTGTGTCGCTGGTTGAGGGCCTGTGTCGCTGGTTGAGGGCCTGTGTCGCTGGTTGAGGGCCTGTGTCGCTGGTTGAGGGCCTGTGTCGCTGGTTGAGGGCCTGTGTCGCTGGTTGAGGGCCTGTGTCGCTGGTTGAGGGCCTGTGTCGCTGGTTGAGGGCCTGTGTCGCTGGTTGAGGGCCTGTGTAGCTGGTTGAGGGCCTGTGTAGCTGGTTGAGGGCCTGTGTAGCAGGTTGAGAGCCTGTGTACCTGCTTGAGGGCCTGTGTACCTGCTTGAGGGCCTGTGTAGCTGGTTGAGGGCCAGTGTAACTGGTTAAGGGCCTGTGTACCTGGTTGAGGGCCTATGTAGCTCGTTAAGGGCCTGTGTAGCTGGTTAAGGGCCTTTGTACCTGGTTGAGGGCCTGTGTCGCTGGTTGAGGGCCTGTGGTTAAGGGCCTGTGTAGCTGGTGAAGGGCCTGTGGTTAAGGGCCTGTGTAGCTGGTTAAGGGTCTGTGTAGCAGGTTGCGGGGCTGTGTACCTGGTTTAGGGGTTGTGTGCCTGGTTAAGGGGCTGTGTGCCTGGTTGAGGGCCTGTGTACCTGCTTGAGGGCCTGTGTAGCTGGTTGAGGGCCAGTGTAACTGGTTAAGGGCCTGTGTACCTGGTTGAGGGCCTATGTAGCTCGTTAAGGGCCTGTGTACCTGGTTGAGGGCCTGTGTACCTGGTTGAGGGCCTGTGTACCTGGTTGAGGGCCTGTGTAGCTGGTTAAGGGCCTGTGTCTCTGGTTAAGGGCCTGTGTCTCTGGTTAAGGGCCTGTGTAGCTGGTTAAGGGCCTGTGTTGCTGGTTGAGGGCCTGTGTAGCTGGTTGAGGGCCTGTGTAGCTGGTTGAGGACCTGTGTACCTGGTTAAGGACCTGTGTACCTGGTTAAGGACCTGTGTAGCTGGTTAAGGACCTGTGCCTCTGGTTCAGGACCTGTGTCGCTGGTTGAGGGCCTGTGTAGCTGGTTAAGGGCCTTTGTACCTGCTTGAGGGCCTGTGTCGCTGGTTGAGGGCCTGTGGTTAAGGGCCTGTGTAGCTGGTGAAGGGCCTGTGGTTAAGGGCCTGTGTAGCTGGTTAAGGGCCTGTGTAGCTGGTTAAGGGTCTGTGTAGCAGGTTGCGGGGCTGTGTACCTGGTTTAGGGGTTGTGTGCCTGGTTAAGAGCCTGTGCACCTGGTTAAGGGCCTTTGTACCTGCTTGAGGGCCAGTGTAGCTGGTTAAGGGCCTATGTAGCTGGTTAAGGGCCTGTGTAGCTGGTTAAGGGCCTGTGTAGCTGGTTAAGGGGCTGTGTCTCTGGTTGAGGGCCTGTGTCGCTGGTTAAGGGCCTGTGTAGCTGGTTAAGGGCCTGTGTCGCTGGTTGAGGGCCTGTGTAGCTGGTTGAGGACCTGTGTACCTGGTTAAGGGTCTGTGTAGCTGGTTAAGGACCTGTGTACCTGGTTAAGGGTCTGTGTAGCTGGTTAAGGACCTGTGTACCTGGTTGAGGGCCTGTGTCGCTGGTTGAGGGCCAGTGTCGCTGGCTGAGGGCCTGTGCAGCTGGTGAAGGGCCTGTGTAGCTGGTTAAGGGCCTGTGTAGCTGGTGAAGGGCCTGTGTAGCTGGTGAAGGGCCTGTGTAGCTGGTTGAGGGCCTATGAAGCTGATGAAGGGCCTTTGGTTAAGGGCCTGTGTAGCTGGTTGAGGGCCTATGGAGCTGGTTAAGGGCCAGTGGTTAAGCGCCTGTGTACCTGGTGAAGGGCCTGTGTAGCTGGTTGAGGGCCTATATAGCTGATGAAGGGCCTGTGGTTAAGGGGCTGTGTACCTGGTGAAGGGCCTGTGTCACTGGTTAAGGGCCTATGTAGCTGCTGAAGGGCTGTGTAGCTGGTTGAGGGCCTGTGTAGCTGGTTGAGGGCCTGTGTAGCTGGTTAAGGGCCTGTGTAGCTGGTGAAGGGCCTGTGTACCTGGTGAAGGGCCTGTGTAGCTGGTTGAGGGCCTATGTACCTGGTGAAGGGCCTGTGTAGCTGGTTGAGGGCCTATGTAGATGACGAAGGGCCTGTGGTTAAGGGCCTGTGTACCTGGTTAAGGGCCTGTGTAGCTGGTTAAGGGCTTGTGGTTAAGGGCCTGTGTACCTGGTTAAGGGCCTGTGGTTAAGGGACTGTGTACCTGGTTAAGGGCCTGTGTAGCTGGTTGAGGGCCTGTGGATGAGGGGCTGTGTAGCTGGTTGAGGGCCTCTGTACCTGGTTAAGGGCCTGTGTAGCTGGTCAAGGGCATGTGTACCTGGTTGATGGCCTGTGTACCTGGTTAAGGGCCTATGTAGCTGGTGAAGGGCCTGTGTAGCTGGTTGAGGGCTTGTGGTTGAGGGCCTGTGTAGCTGGCGAAGGGCCTGTGTAGCTGGCAAAGGGCCTGTGTAGCTGGCGAAGGGCCTGTGTAGCTGGCAAAGGGCCTGTGTAGCTGGCGAAGGGCCTGTGTAGCTGGTTGAGGGCCTGTGTACCTGGTTGAGAGCCTGTGTCACTGGTTGAGGGCCTGTGTACCTGGTTGAGAGCCTGTGTCACTGGTTGAGGGCCTGTGTACCTGGTTGAGGGCCTGTGTAGCCGGTTAAGAGCCTGTGTAGCTGGTGAAGGGCCTGTGTACCTGGTTGAGAGCCTGTGTCACTGGTTGAGGGCCTGTGTACCTGGTGAAGGGCCTGTGTAGCTGGTTAAGGGCTTGTGTACCTGGTGAAGGGCCTGTGTAGCTGGTTGAGGGCCTATGTACCTGGTGAAAGGCCTGTGTAGCTGGTTGAGGGCCTATGTAGATGACGAAGGGCCTGTGGTTAAGGGCCTGTGTACCTGGTTAAGGGCCTGTGTAGCTGGTTGAGGGCCTGTGTAGCTGGTTAAGGGCTTGTGGTTAAGGGCCTGTGTACCTGGTTAAGGGCCTGTGGTTAAGGGCCTGTGTACCTGGTTAAGGGCCTGTGGTTAAGGGCCTGTGTAGCTGGTTGAGGGCCTGTGGATGAGGGGCTGTGTAGCTGGTTGAGGGCCTCTGTACCTGGTCAAGGGCCTGTGTAGCTGGTCAAGGGCATGTGTACCTGGTGAAGGGCCTGTGTAGCTGGTGAAGGGCCTGTGTAGCTGGTTGAGGGCTTGTGGTTGAGGGCCTGTGTAGCTGGCGAAGGGCCTGTGTAGCTGGCGAAGGGCCTGTGTAGCTGGTTAAGGGCTTGTGTACCTGGTGAAGGGCCTGTGTAGCTGGTTGAGGGCCTATGTACCTGGTGAAGGGCCTGTGTAGCTGGTTAAGGGCTTGTGTACCTGGTGAAGGGCCTGTGTAGCTGGTTGAGGGCTTGTGTACCTGGTGAAGGGCCTGTGTAGCTGGTTGAGGGCCTATGTAGATGACGAAGGGCCTGTGGTTAAGGGCCTGTGTACCTGGTTAAGGGCCTGTGTAGCTGGTTGAGGGCCTGTGTAGCTGGTTAAGGGCTTGTGGTTAAGGGCCTGTGTACCTGGTTAAGGGCCTGTGTAGCTGGTTGAGGGCCTGTGGATGAGGGGCTGTGTAGCTGGTTGAGGGCCTCTGTACCTGGTTAAGGGCCTGTGTAGCTGGTCAAGGGCATGTGTACCTGGTGAAGGGCCTGTGTAGCTGGTGAAGGGCCTGTGTAGCTGGTTGAGGGCTTGTGGTTGAGGGCCTGTGTAGCTGGCGAAGGGCCTGTGTAGCTGGCGAAGGGCCTGTGTAGCTGGTTAAGGGCCTATGTACCTGGTGAAGGGCCTGTGTACCTGGTTGAGGGCCTATGTAGCTGATGAAGGGCCTTTGGTTAAGGGCCTGTGTACCTGGTTGAGGGCCTATGAAGCTCATGAAGGGCCAGTGGTTAAGCGCCTGTGTACCTGGTGAAGGGCCTGTGTAGCTGGTTGAGGGCCTATGTAGATGATGAAGGGCCTGTGGTTAAGGGGCTGTGTACCTGGTGAAGGGCCTGTGTCACTGGTTAAGGGCCTATGTAGCTGCTGAAGGGCTGTGTAGCTGGTTGAGGGCCTGTGTACCTGGTTAAGGGCCTGTGTACCTGCTTGAGGGCCTGTGTACCTGCTTGAGGGCCTGTGCACCTGGTTAAGGGCCTATGTAGCTGCTGAAGAGCTGTGTAGCTGGTTGAGGGCCTGTGTACCTGGTTGAGGGCCTGTGTACCTGGTTGAGGGCCTGTGTACCTGCTTGAGGGCTTGTGCACCTGGTTGAGGGCCTGTGTAGCTGGTTAAGGGCCTGTGTAGCTGCTTGAGGGGCTTTGTACCTCGTTGAGGGATTGTGTACCTGGTTAAGAGCCTGTGTACCTGGTTAAGGGCCTGTGTAGCTGGTTGAGGGCCTGTGTAGCTGGTTGAGGGCCTGTGTAGCTGGTTGAGGGCCTGTGTAGCTGGTTGAGGGCCTGTGTAGCCGGTTAAGAGCCTGTGTATCTGGTTAAGGGCCTGTGTACCTGCTTGTGGGCCAGTGTACATGATTGAGAGACTGTGTAGCCGATTAAGAGCCTGTGTATCTGGTTAAGGGCCTGTGTAGCTGGTTGACAGCCTGTGTACCTGTGTACACAGGGACCTGTGTACCTGGTTGAGGGCCTTTTGCAGGTGGGCAGTGCCCATGCGGTCAGCCAGGTGCCGGTATGCTGGATGTGACAGGAAGAACTTCCTCTCAGCCTGCAGGGCTGCAGAGATATCTTTCTTCCCATCAATGTCCTTCTGACTGCGATTTACGACTCCAATGTAACCTGCCAACAAACACCAAATGTCATCAGCACTCAAGACATAATGAAGGCTTCACCTGCAAAGATCTTTGAAGACATAACATGACGGGAGATGTCAACGCAGAGAATAACACATGTGGGTACAATACCAAGTCTTTATTTAGAACACAGGTAATCATCAGTAAGAAGAGCAGTCCACTGGAGCACAGAGTGTCTGTGTGTGTCAGTGAGTGAGTAATCCAGATAAACAGGTGGAAGGTCAGGATACAAGTGATGGCAGTCCGCATGGCAAACGTGTGCATGTGGGAACAAGCAAAGCAGAAATCCCAGAGACGATGCAGAGAATCAAAACAGACAGCAAACATACCATGTAAGAATGTCTAATGACAGCAGATGAAGCTCAGAAAACACCGGAAGAAGAATCCATTGGTTGGCAACAGGAAGTCATGCACAGGAGGGTGCATGAAAAGTGTAAGCCATGAGGAGGAAGTGGAGCTACTGAATTACAGTCAGAAGAGAAAGTGATCAAGACATGACCTGAGAACATTGAGGCAGCTATATCAGGCTACCAGTACCAAACATCCAGGAGGTTTTGAAGCCCAGTCTGGCTCAGTTCTTTTTCTTCTTTCAACGGGCTATGGATCCTGTCACTCTTGTGTGGCACTCATCACAGACTCATTTAAATACTTAGGGCCCTATCTTGATGACAGGAACTGAATGAGCAGCACAGAGATGCACAAATACTTTGGGGGGCATGTCCAAGTTGTACTTGCTATTTAAAAAGTGCATAAACTGAGCACAAAGCTGAGAACTGGATGCAAATATTTATTGTGGCTATTCTCCATGAGGGCATTTTGTAGCCCAAACATATTAACCAATCAGAGTGCCTGTCCTTTCCTTTAACATAGAATGTGCTCAGTGCACAGACCTGTGCTTCTAAGAAAGTGGATCATTTCTGTTCTCCTGCGCATGCACCAACTGTAGAGGCTGCAGGGCCGTGTAGCTCCGTGTTACCTCTGGATGAATGTTGTGTTTATAGTCTTTGATACAAGATGTGCATTATAACATGTGAGGAGCTCCTTCTACTACGGAGTAAACCGAGAGGAATCACTCACCTGATCTCTCGTGAGCTGAGAAAACCCTTCCGTGGCTGCTGAGCTGAAGGCTTGGCGATGGAGATTTAAACCTTTCCTGCCATCGATCATCATGGGGAATGTCAACTCACTTTCTAACAAATATGTGGAGCTGGAGGCACTGTTGAAAACGGACAGGACGTACCATGAATGTCGCCTGTTCTTTTTGACTGAGACGTGGCTTACGGATATTATCCCCGACTCAGCTGTCAATATGCCCGACTTCACTCTGGTGCAGGTGGACAGAGAAATACATAAGTGTGGGAAAATGAAAGGAGGGGGACTTGTGCTGCTTGTAAGCACAAGTCCCCCTCCTTTCACACATAACTGTGAAGGAGACTATCTGTTCCCGGGGAGGTGGAGGTGCTAACGGCGAGTTTAAGACCTTATTATGTGCCGCGAGAGTTTTCTCACACCGTTGCCATTACTGTTTCATTCGCTATACATTCCACCGCGCGCAGACCCCTCCGTAGCGTGTGACGTCATTCATGACACAGTAGCAGGGATCCAGTGCTCACACTCTGATACACTGATTATCACTGGAGATTTCAATCATGTGGACTTGGGCCCACATGTAGGAGGCTTCATTCAGTATGTCAACTGTACCACAAGGCACAACAAAACACTGGATCTCTGTTACATCAGTGTGAAGGATGGATACAATGTCATGGCCCTGCCCCCTCTGGGCAAGTCAGACCACAGTTTAGTCCATCTCGTTTCATCCTACAGACCTTGTGTAATGAGACTGCCTGTAACCACCAGATGTCACAGGAGGTGGACCCCAGAGACCAGCGAAGCTCTGAGGGACTGTTTCCACTCTACTGACTGGAATGCACTTCTGGTCACACAGGATGCTGATGACATCTTGGAGGTAGAGATGGTCTGTGTCACTGACTATATAAAATTCTGCATGGATGTGGTGGCCCCTGTTCAAACAGTGCAGTGTTTCCCAAACAACAAGCCCTGGATAACAAGCAGCATTAAACACCAACTAAATCTGAAAAAGGAGGCTTTTAAAACAAGGGTCAGGGACCGTATTTGGGCTGTACAACATGAACGGAAGAAGAGCATGAAACAAGCTGAAAGGGATTATAAAAGGTTAGAGAGCAAACTGAAGAATAACGGCACGAGGTAAGTGTGGAGTGATATGAAAGCCATTACTGGCTACAAAGTGAAGGAGAGTGGGCCACACAGGGACACTGCTTTTACTACAGGTTTGACTCTGCTGTTGCTGCCTCCTGCTCTGCATCACCCGGCGGCATCTCCATCTCTGCTGCAGCCTCCGGCCCTGCTCCTACTGGCGGCGTCTCCACCTTTGCTGCTGCCTCCTGCTCTGCACCACCTGGCGGTGTCTCTACCTCTGATGCTGCCTCCGGCCCTGCTCCACCCGGTGGCGTCTCCACCTCTGATGCTACCTCCTGCTCTGCTACACCCGGCGGCGTCTCCACCTCTGATTCTGCCTCCGGCCCTGCTCCACCCGGTGGCGTCTCCACCTCTGATGCTACCTCCTGCTCTGCTCCACCCGGTGGTAGCTCCACCTCTGATGCTGCCTCCTGCTCTGCTTCACCCAGCGGCGTCTCTACCTCTGATGCTGCCTCCGGCCCTGCTCCACCCGGTGGCAGCTCCACCTCTGATGCTGCCTCCTGCTCTGCACCACCCAGCGGCGTCTCTACCTCTGATGCTGCCTCCGGCCCTGCTCCACCCGGTGGCAGCTCCACCTCTGATGCTGCCTCCTGCTCTGCTCCACCCAGCAGCGTCTCCACCTCTGCTGCTGTCTCCTGCTCTGCTCCACCCAGCGGCATCTCCACCTTTGCTGTTGCCTCCTGCTCTGCTCCACCCAGCGGCGTCTCTATCTCTACTGCTGTCAACTGCTCTGCTCCACCCAGTGGCGTCTCCATCTCTACTGCTGTCAACTGCTCTGCTCCACCCAGCAGCTATGCGGGGGGCTGTATGGGGATTACTTCACCGTGGACGAGGTGAGGGCGGAGCTCCGAAAGGTGCGGCCTGGTAAATCAACTGGACCTGACGGTGTAGCGCCGAGGGTCCTGAAGGACTGTGCTGTGCAGAGCTGGCAGTGCCTTTGCAGGTGCTCTTCAACCGGAGCCTGCTGACGGGCCAGGTGCCGAGGCAGTGGAAGACCTGGTGCATTGTGCCAGTGCCCAAAGTCTGGAGGCCATCAGGGGTCAAAGACTACAGACCAGTGGCCCTGACGTCTGTAGTTATGAAGATCCTTGAGAGGCTCCTCGTTCGGCTTCTTGGGCCACAATTACAGCCTGCACTTGACCCTTTACAGTTTGCCTATTGAGCACACATGGGTGTGGAGGATGCCATACTGTTCATGCTCCTCTCTTGACGGCTTGGGGGGTATGTGCAGCTTATGTTCTTCGACTTCTCAAGCGCATTTAACACCATCCATTCCTCTATTCTGAGGGATAAGCTTAAAACATTGGGTGTGGAGCAGGTATTTATCTCCTGGATCAACAGCTACTTGACAGAGAGGCCACAGTACGTCAGGCTGGGGCAGGCAGTTTCTGGAACTGTGCAAACGAGCACTGATACTCCCCAGGGAATGGTCCTCTCTCCTATTCTTTTGTAGTGCCATGGCCTCGATTCGCCCTAATTAAATAAATACATTAATGCTGTCTCAACAAAAACCTGAGTTTGAAACTGCAGACAAAAGACTGTGTTTTCCCTCTCAGTTGAGAAATTCCTAAGTCATCTAGAGATCTTCAGATAAGCTTGGAGACATCCCCCATGGGCCAACACTGGGATTCACAGCAAAACAAAACTGTAATGCAAAGTTCTTCAAAGGGGAGCCCTTGCCTTTTTATAGGTTAAACTCCGGTCATTATGAATTACATGACATTATATGTGCTTCAGGTCAGAATCTGAGCTTCTCCAGGCCAGGAGAACCCGAATTTTATGAATTCACGCCAGGGCTAGGATCTTCCCCCATGACAAGACCCGGTCATAAACTTTGTCTTGACAATCAGCTTTTATCTTGAGGTCTAAACCAAAGGAAAAGACCTTTTGTTTAAAATAAAAACAATTAGATCAGTATTCTTTTATTCATGTATATCTAAACTTCTAATGGGTCAGGCTCCTCTCCTCTGGAACCAGCTCCCAATTCGGATCTGAGCCTAGTTCTGCTGGAGGTTTCTTCCTGTTAAAAGGGAGTTTTTCCCTTCCCACTGTCGCCAAGTGCTTGCTCACAGGGGGTCGTTTTGACCGTTGGGGTTTTTCCGTAATTATTGTATGGCTTTGCCTTACAATATAAAGCGCCTTGGGGCAACTGTTTGTTGTGATTTGGCGCTATATAAATAAAATTGATTTGATTTGATTAATGCTGTTTCTATTGCTTTGCATATAATCATTCCAGTTTATTGACATGTGTTCATTTTAACTGATGTGTGTTTAAGTGTGATTCTTTCTCCATCATCAATATGTTGATGAAGTATTCTGTCTTAACCAAATTAAGTGTTTAAGTGACGATTAATAATGTGTCTCCATTCGAATTTCTTAGGACAAATAGTATTTCAAAATAGTTAATGTGTTTAAATAGTTGAATCATTTCTGTCTTCCCTTTCTGAGCATGTGAAGTGGTCTGTGAGATTACACACCCTAAATGGGCGGAGTTTGGTGACGTCAGTCCCCCTTAAAAAGTAAGAACCGAGTCTCGCTCGCTCTCTTGGAGCACTCTGCAACTCTCTTTTCTTCTCTCTCTTTCTTTAATGCTTAATTTTTATTATTGGGCCAAGGCCCCATTGCTCTAAGCTAAGATAAGCTAGGCTACCACGTGGCATTCATTCATTCATCCTTTATTTTTGACAAACTTAAAGTTTAACCTGACGCTTTAAGGTACGTCAAGTCTTTTGAATTTTTAAGGGAACTTACGAGCTGGCTTTTCAAATTAATAGCGAATTTACAGAAAAGCGACCCTCCTTTTTTGTCGGCTATATTGTTTTCTCAACGCTTTTAAAGTTTTAACCTTTTCTAAATTTCTGTGTAAGCTCTCAGTTGTCCAGGTGGTTTCCATAGTAGAGAAGCTTGAATCTTTGACTGGACTGGGTTGCTTGATGCGAGGACGTTTCACTTCAAATCGCAGAAGCTTCCTCAGCTAAAATTCTTGCTCTGGTGGTCTGACTTCTGTCTTGATTCTTGTCGAGAAGAATGATCCGAAGTCACAAAAGCTGGAGTTTTAAACCTAACCAGACCCCTCCTACCGAGAGGCAGACTGCTAAGGCTAGTGACTAAACAATAGCTCTAATTAGAACCTATTGTGCTCTAGTTAGCACCCTCCTAATGGCAGGGCAGCTGTGGCTCCCTTGACGACTCTGCTGATGACGTGAATGACTCATTACCATGCACAAAAGACTGAAACTGCTTTGACCTGAGTACCCCATTGTAAACGGGGGATAAAGCGTGTCTCAGACCCCCTCCCCGGTTAAGGCTGGGTTTCAAACCTTTTTCTATAAATTCATAAAGATTTTTAATCTGGCTCCAACAAACTTTTGAAAAGCTACCAGAAACAATTTTCAATAAACACCTTCCACCTCTGAGGTCCAGCCAGCTAACGACAAACTGCAAGCAGCCACCCGGTCGGTATAACCAGCCGACACAAGCCATTGGGATTGCCAGGGAGACCGCTAAGTTAACCCCTTGACCCAAGTGAGCTCACGCTGCCCAGAGCATGAACATCAACGATGGACAGATGGATCACCCCAACCATCTCTTCAAACGGACCAACTAAGTGACCCAGTTAAAGGTTCCAGAAAAAAGGTTTGTTGTCTATGGATACAAAGTGGCTATTTTTAATTCTGCTTCTTTTTAAACATATTCATATGTTTGTTTAATAATTTCTTAAAATTAATTGGCTTCAAAATTCATCACTAAATTCCAATCAGATTTATTTATTTAAAGTCTTTAAGCTTTATCTGTCTTTCTTCCATTGTCTCATGAGTAAGAAAATTGTTTCCATGAGTGAACTTATTTAATCACTGTCCACAAAAATTGTTGTGTGGGCCGCTGAAGAGGAGGTACCCACCATC
The DNA here is from genome assembly GCF_902500255.1 of Thalassophryne amazonica. NCBI lineage: Eukaryota > Metazoa > Chordata > Actinopteri > Batrachoidiformes > Batrachoididae > Thalassophryne > Thalassophryne amazonica. The sequence goes on along the minus strand of NW_022986318.1, from coordinate 31,560 downwards.
ACCAGATGGCACCCTGCTTGGAGTGTGGGCTTCAAGCACGAGAGGGCGTCGGAACTACTGGGAGTGACAGCTGTCACACATCATCAACACCAGCTGTCACTCATCAACCACATCCTCCAGAAAGGCTGGACTGCAACTCCACCTCCCCACCGAGAAATCAGCTACCATTCAGGTAACTTCTCTGCTGCATCCTAAACAAAAAAAAGTCTCATCTCATTTACAGCCGTTTTCCTGCGACGTGTCCTTGTCTGCTGCATTGGCGTTTGGTGTGGACTGCGACGGCTTCGCCTCACACCCCAACCAGATAAGTGGTTTTCCAGGAGCTGTACGAGTGTGTTACTGGAGGTGGAGGTTTTCCCTCCTGGAGGAATTAAGCACTGAAAGATTGCTGGGTGTGTATTCACACACCCACCATTAACTGTTTCTGTTTCTGCCAGCAGTACCGGGTCTGACTGCTGAAGACAGTGGCCACCTGGGGCGCAGGGCTTGGCAGCTCCAGTGTTCTTCAGATCCGTTGGCGGTGGAAGCTGTGTGGGATCCGGCTCTTCTCTTGCCAGACGTCTTCTATCTTTGAGCCTGCCCACACGTCACCTTGTGTATGACTGACGATCCACATTCTCTGTCATTGTCTGTATTTCGTTGTGCGATTCACAACATTAAATTGTTACTTTTTGGCTTATCCGTTGTCCGTTCATTAACGCCCCCTGTTGTGGGTCCGTGTCACAACATCTTCCCAACAGGATTTCTCAGCCAGCGTCATGGTTCCCGAGGGGCGTCAGCCAGAGCGTGAACAGCCAATGGAAGAGCAAGGTGCACAGGCGCCAGCAGGAGGCGTGTTAGGTGAGCTGCAGCATATTCTAACAGCTTTCACTGCTCGGTTGGCTTTGGTAACCGAGCAGAACGTTATTCTCAATCGGAGGATGGAGGCTCTCACCGCCAGGGTGGAGGCGCGCAATCAGAGCGCTGCTGCAGCACCTCCTCCTGCTGGTCCCATGCCCGACACAGACGTTCCACTGGTCATTCAACGACCCCCCCTCCCACCTTCCCCTGAAGCATACATAAGCCCTCCGGAGCCGTACGGAGGTTGTGTCGAGACGTGCGCGGACTTCCTAATGCAGTGTTCGCTCGTCTTTGCACAGCGTCCCGTCATGTACGCGTCAGACGCTAGCCGGGTGGCTTATGTCATCAATTTGCTTCGAGGAGAGGCACGCGTCTGGGCTACGGCGCTCTGGGAGCAGAACTCACGGCTCCTAATGTCATACGCTGGGTTTATAAGGGAGTTCAAACAGGTTTTTGATCATCCCAACAGAGGCGAGACCGCTTCGAGCGTGATACTGTCAATGAGACAGGGGCGCCGGAGTGCAGCAAAGTATGCAGTCGACTTCCACATCGCGGCAGCGGGGGCCGGCTGGAATAACGTTGCACTCCGCGCCACCTTCATAAACGGACTTTCTCCGGTCCTGAAGGAGCATCTGCTGGCTAAGGAGGAACCGCGGGATTTTGACGGGCTTGTCGACCTGGTTATACGCTTAGACAACCGCTTAGAGGAACACCGTCGGGAGCAGAGCAAGGGGCGTGGCCGGGCACGAGCCGTCCCTCTTCCTTCCGGGTCCGAAAGGGTGCCGTCGTCCCCACGCTCCACAGCCAGAGGGCTCCGTGTGGCAACAGCTCCCCCTGCTGACGAAGCTATGGACACGAGCAGGGCCAAAGTGAAATCAAATGACAGACAAAGGAGGCTGGCCTGCGGGGAGTGTTTTTTCTGTGGCTCTAGTGATCATATACAGAGGAACTGCCCCAAACGGTCAAACTACAACGCCCGTCCTTAGATACTGGGCTAAGGGTGGGCCATAACACGCACGCGGGGAAGCCCCGTAGATCCGCACGAATCCCAGTCACGATCCTAAGTGAGGATTTAACCCTTCACGCCCCAGAACTAGTAGACACGGGGTCGGAAGGGAATCTGCTGGACAGCAGATGGGAAAATGCAGTAGGGCTCCCTCTGGTGGCTCTGCCTTCACCTTTGAAGGTACGGGCACTAGATGGCACCCTTCTTCCATTAATCACACACCAGACACAGCCCGTGACATTGGTTGTGTCTGGGAATCACAGGGAGGAGATTGTGTTTTATGTAACACCTTCTACCTCCCGAGTGATTTTAGGGTTTCCATGGATGGTGAAGCACAATCCCCGGATTGATTGGCCGTCTGGGGTTGTGACGCAGTGGAGCGAAACCTGCCACCGGGAATGTTTAGGATCCTCGGTTCCACCCGGTGTGACAGCTAATGAGGAGGTCAAAGTCCCCCCCAATCTGACGGCTGTGTCGGAGGAGTACCACGATCTTGCTGACGTCTTCAGCAAAGATCTGGCACTCACTCTTCCCCCGCACCGACCGTACTATTGCACCATCGATTTGATCCCGGGCGCTGAGTACCCGTCCAGCAGGCTGCACAACCTCTCACGTCCGGAACGAGAATCAATGGAGACCTACATCCGGGACTCCTTAGCTGCCGGGTTGATCCGGAACTCCACCTCCCCGATGGGCGCAGGTTTCTTTTTTGTGGGTAAGAAGCCATTAATACCATGCCATAGGTATTAAAGGCACTGCGCTGCGGTGGTTTGAATTATATTTATCTAATAGATTACAATTTGTTCATGTAAATGGGGAATCTTCTTCACAGACTAAGGTTAATTATGGAGTTCCACAAGGTTCTGTGCTAGGACCAATTTTATTCACTTTATACATGCTTCCCTTAGGCAGTATTATTAGACGGCATTGCTTAAATTTTCATTGTTACGCAGATGATACCCAGCTTTATCTATCCATGAAGCCAGAGGACACACACCAATTAGCTAAACTGCAGGATTGTCTTACAGACATAAAGACATGGATGACCTCTAATTTCCTGCTTTTAAACTCAGATAAAACTGAAGTTATTGTACTTGGCCCCACAAATCTTAGAAACAGATCCTTACTCTGGATGGCATTACCCTGAGGAGTCATTTTGAGGAGTCAAATGCTGCAGCTAGAGTACTAACGGGGACTAGAGGGAGAGAGCATATCTCACCCATATTGGCCTCTCTTCATTGGCTTCCTGTTAATTCTAGAATAGAATTTAAAATTCTTCTTCTTACTTATAAGGTTTTGAATAATCAGGTCCCATCTTATCTTAGGGACCTCACAGTACCATATCACCCCAATAGAGCGCTTCACTCTCAGACTGCAGGCTTACTTGTAGTTCCTAGGGTTTGTAAGAGTAGAATGGGAGGCAGAGCCTTCAGCTTTCAGGCTCCTCTCCTGTGGAACCAGCTCCCAATTCAGATCAGGGAGACAGACACCCTCTCTACTTTTAAGATTAGGCTTAAAACTTTCCTTTTTGCTAAAGCTTATAGTTAGGGCTGGATCAGGTGACCCTGAACCATCCCTTAGTTATGCTGCTATAGACTTAGACTGCTGGGGGGTTCCCATGATGCACTGACTGTTTCTTTCTCTTTTTGCTCTGTATGCACCACTCTGCATTTAATCATTAGTGATCGATCTCTGCTCCCCTCCACAGCATGTCTTTTTCCTGGTTCTCTCCCTCAGCCCCAACCAGTCCCAGCAGAAGACTGCCCCTCCCTGAGCCTGGTTCTGCTGGAGGTTTCTTCCTGTTAAAAGGGAGTTTTTCCTTCCCACTGTCGCCAAGTGCTTGCTCACAGGGGGTCGTTTTGACCGTTGGGGTTTTTCCGTAATTATTGTATGGCCTTGCCTTACAATATAAAGCGCCTTGGGGCAACTGTTTGTTGTGATTTGGCGCTATATAAATAAAATTGATTGATTGAATTGATTGAAGGACGGCGGACTCCGTCCATGCATCGATTACAGAGGGCTGAACGAGATTACGGTTCGCAATCGATACCCATTACCTCTGTTGGATTCGGTGTTCACGCCCCTGCATGGAGCCCAAATATTCACTAAACTCGATCTTAGGAATGCGTACCACCTGGTTCGGATCCGGAAGGGAGACGAGTGGGGGACGGCATTTAACACCCCCTTAGATCACTTTGAGTACCTGGTCATGCCGTTCGGCCTCACAAACGCCCCCGCGACGTTCCAAGCATTGGTTAATGACGTCTTGCGGGACTTCCTGCATCGGTTTGTCTTCATATATCTAGACGATATACTCATCTTTTCTCCGGACCCTGAGACTCATGTCCAGCATGTACGTCAGGTCCTGCAGCGGTTGTTGGAGAACCAGCTGTTTGTGAAGGGCGAGAAGTGCGAGTTCCACCGTACTTCTTTGTCCTTCCTGGGTTTCATCATCTCCTCCAACTCCGTCACCCCTGACCCGGCCAAGGTTGCGGCGGTGAGAGATTGGCCCCAACCAACAAGCCGTAGGAAACTGCAACAGTTCCTCGGCTTTGCAAATTTCTACCGGAGGTTCATTAAGGGTTACAGTCAGGTAGTTAGCCCCCTGACTGCCCTGACCTCCACTAAAGTCCCCTTCACCTGGTCGGATCGGTGCAAAGCCGCGTTTAGGGAGTTGAAACGCCGGTTCTTGACTGCACCAGTTCTGGTGCAGCCTGATCCTAATCGCCAGTTCATAGTTGAAGTGGATGCCTCTGACTCAGGGACAGGAGCCGTGCTGTCCCAGAGCAGGGAGTACGATAAGGTTCTCCACCCTTGTGCCTATTTTTCCCCCAGGTTGACCCCGGCTGAAAGGAATTATGACGTCGGCAATCGGGAACTCCTGGCGGTGAAGGAGGCTCTTGAGGAGTGGAGACACCTGTTGGAGGGAGCGACGGTGCCCTTCACGGTTTTCACGGACCATCGGAACCTGGAGTACATCCGGACCGCCAAGCGGCTGAACCCCAGGCAAGCCCGCTGGTCACTGTTCTTCAGGCGCTTTGACTTCCAGATCACATACCGCCCCGGGACCAAGAACCAAAGATCGGATGCCCTGTCCCGGGTGCACGAAGAGGAAGCCAAAGCCGAGTTGTCGGACCCAACATAGACCATCATCCCTGAGTCCACTGTCGTGGCCACCCTCACCTGGGACGTGGAGAAGACCGTCCGGGAGGCCCTGGCACGGAACCCAGACCCGGGGACCGGCCGGAGGAACAAACTGTACGTCCCACCAGAGGCCAGAGCTGCGGTTTTGGACTTCTGTCACGGTTCCAAGCTCTCCTGTCATCCAGGGGTGCGCAGAACCGTGGCAGTGGTCCAGCAGCGCTTCTGGTGGGCGTCTATGGAAGCCAACGTCCGGGATTACGTCCAGGCCTGTACCACCTGTGCCAGGGGCAAGGCTGACCACAAAAGGACTTCGGCCTCCTCCAGCCTCTACCGGTGCCTCATCGCCCCTGGTCCCACATCGGCCTGGACTTCATCACTGGCCTCCCGCCGTCCCAGGGCAACACCACCATCCTCACGATAGTGGACCGGTTCTCCAAGGTGGCCCACTTCGTGGCCCTCCCGAAGCTCCCAACTGCCCAGGAGACGGCAGACCTCCTGGTCCACCACGTCGTGCGTCTGCATGGGATACCATTGGACATCGTCTCGGATCGTGGTCCTCAGTTCTCTTCCCAAGTCTGGAGGAGTTTCTGCAGGGAACTGGGGGCCACCGTGAGTCTCTCGTCCGGGTACCACCCTCAGACAAACGGACAGGCAGAGCGGGCTAACCAGGAACTGGAGCAGGCCCTCCGCTGCGTGACCTCCGCGCACCCGACGGCCTGGAGCAACCATCTGGCCTGGATCGAGTACGCCCACAACAGCCAAGTTTCGTCTGCCACCGGCCTCTCCCCGTTTGAGGTGTGTTTGGGGTACCAGCCCCCATTGTTCCCGCTTGTGGAGGGAGAGGTTGGTGTGCCCTCGGTCCAGGCCCACCTCAGGAGGTGCCGCCGGGTGTGGCGGACCGCCCGTTCTGCCCTGTTGAAGGCCCGGACGAGGGCCAAGGCCCATGCAGATCGCCGGCGTTCCCCGGCCCCTGCATACCAGCCCAGGCAGGAGGTGTGGTTGTCGACCAAGGACATCCCGCTACAAGTGGAGTCACAAAAACTCAAAGACCGGTTTATTGGACCATTTCCCATCCTCAAGGTCCTCAGGCCAGCTTCACTGCGGATCCACCCGGTTTTTCATGTCACGTCTCAAACCTCATCACACCTCACCGCTCTGCACCCCTGGACCTGCACCACCTCCTGCCCGGATCATCGACAGGGAGCCGGCATGGACCGTGCGTCAGCTCCTGGACGTCCGTCGAAAGAGTCGGGGGTTCCAGTATCTGGTGGACTGGGAGGGGTATGGACCCGAAGAATGCTCCTGGGTGAAGAGGAGCTTCATCCTGGACCCGGCCCTCCTGGCCGATTTCTACAACCGTCACCTGGACAAGCCTGGTCGGGCACCAGGAGGCGCCCGTTGGGGGGGGGGGGGGTCTTGTTGTGTGGGCCGCTGAAGAGGAGGTACTGCTGGCCCACCACCACCAGATGGCGCCCTGCTTGGAGTGCGGGCTTCAAGCATGAGAGGGCGTCGGAACTACTGGGAGTGACAGCTGTCACACATCATCAACACCAGCTGTCACTCATCAACCACATCCTCCATAAAAGCCGGACTGCAACTCCACCTCCCCGCCGAGAAATCAGCTACCATTCAGGTAACTTCTCTGCTGCATCCTAAACAAACAAAAGTCTCATCTCATTTACAGCCGTTTTCCTGCGATGTGTCCTTGTCTGCTGCATTGGCGTTTGGTGAGGACTGCGACGGCTTCGCCTCACACCCCAACCAGATAAGTGGTTTTCCAGGAGCTGTATGAGTGTGTTACTGGAGGTGGAGGTTTTCCCTCCTGGAGGAATTAAGCACTGAAAGATTGCTGGGTGTGTATTCACACACCCACCATTAACTGTTTCTGTTTCTGCCAGCAGTACCGGGTCTGACTGCTGAAGACAGTGGCCACCTGGGGCGCAGGGCTTGGCAGCTCCGGTGTTCTTCAGATCCGTTGGCGGTGGAAGCTGTGTGGGATCCGGCTCTTCTCTTGCCAGACATCTTCTATCTTCGAGCCTGCCCACACGTCACCTTGTGTATGATTGACGATCCACATTCTCTGTCATTGTCTGTATTTCGTTGTGCGATTCACAACATTAAATTGTTACTTTTTGGCTTATCCATTGTCCGTTCATTAACGCCCCCTGTTGTGGGTCCGTGTCACGACACCTTCCCAACAAAAATGGCAGTAAACTGTTCAGTTCTTGTATACTTGTAAATAAATTGTAAATATTTCTGCTGTGGTTCATTTTGTGTTCAGAACCGTATTGTGTGAATTCACTTTCAGATCAGAGACTGATTAAATTAAATCGAGACTGATTAATTAATTTGAGACTGATAAATTAATGAATGTTTAAATTAAAGTACCTATGCTTCAGATAGGTGGTGCTCTGAGTAATAATTAAATAATAAGTATTAAACCCTAAATTAATTATTCTGGTGACTCATTATATGGGGCCTAGCCCAATCTAGTTCAGTTTGGGTGTTTAACTACTTATTCATTACATTCGCTATATATCTAATGCGTCTCCATGTGGAGGCTTTATAAATAAATCAATCAATCAATCAATTTTTTTTTATATAGCGCCAAATCACAACAAACAGTTGCCCCAAGGCGCTTTATATTGTAAGGCAAGGCCATACAATAATTATGTAAAACCCCAACGGTCAAAACGACCCCCTGTGAGCAAGCACTTGGCTACAGTGGGAAGGAAAAACTCCCTTTTAACAGGAAGAAACCTCCAGCAGAACCAGGCTCAGGGAGGGGCAGTCTTCTGCTGGGACTGGTTGGGGCTGAGGGAGAGAACCAGGAAAAAGACATGCTGTGGAGGGGAGCAGAGATCGCTGCATTCTTCTGGTTTCTGCGTTGTGAGGCCTGGTTATGATTATTATTTAATATATATTGTTACATCTAATGGTGTCCGCATGTGATGTTTTATTTAATAACATACTACACTTTTCACACTGTATACATCTGACTTCACCTAACGACTCCAACATGTCATATGCAGAAATATTCTGACGACACGGCTGTGGTGGCCTCTGTGAGGAGAGAGTACAAGACGGAGTATAGGGCAGTCATCAGGGAGTTCACCAACTGGAGCAGGTGCAATGGGCTGGTGTTCAACACCAGCAAAACAAAGGATCGCTGACTTTGGCAGGAGGAAAGCACAACACCTACCAGTCAATATAGAGAGTGTGGGCATTGAGGTGGTTCCCACGTACAAGTACCTCGGAGTCCACATTGACAGACTGGACTGGTCAGTGCAGGTAAATGCAGCATATAAAAGGAGACAAAGCAGACTGTTCTTCCTCAGAAGACTGAAACCCTTTGATGTTTGTAACAATATGCTTTTCCTTTTTTATCAATCTGTTGTGGCGAGCGCTGTATTGTTTGCTGTTGTGTGTTGGGGGAACAGCATATCTGTCAAAGACAAATTTGTCAGGAAGTGCGTGTCAGTGATGGGGAGGGAGGCGGTCTGGTGGAGAGCAGGATGAGGCGTATTATTATGAACTCTATTATTAACAACAAATCTCATCCTCTACACGACACTGTGGTTGCTCAGAAAAGACTCCTCTCCATGAGATGCAGGACTCAGAGGTATAGAAGATCATTTGTCCCGGCCGCCATGAGACTGTTTAATGTTTCTTGTTAATGTATTTTTACTTCTAATGTGTTTTAGATTTGTCTTATTTATTGGTATTTTATTGAATGGATGCATTGTGTATGTGTCCATGCTCTCGAGCAGATGAATTTTCCCTAAAAGGGGATGAATAAAGTATCTATCTATCTATCTCTGTTCTTGCTACCTGATTAAGCCAAACCTGACAGAGTGCACCTTGGACACCAAAGCTCCCTGATGTGAAGTAGTGAAGCAGTCCGGGGGGGGGGGGGGGGGGTGTTGTGGGTCTCTCCCCCCGTGCAGCCTTGCAGACTCAACGTGCTGATGCAACATGTGTGCGTCAGTGAGGTGCAACAAATTTGAATGCAGCTGTGTCTTAATATTGTTTTAATTTAGTCTTTTTTCCTCAAAGCTTTCAAACAGTGATTAGATAAAATCTTTTGGCTCAGGGTCACCAACAGATTGCAAATGGATCTGATGCTGATTTGGCAGAGGTGAATGCCCTTCCTGATCCTGACACACCCAGACATTACCTGAAGAATGGGCACAGGTGGTCTGGAACCAAGAACCTTCTGAAAACGACAATAAGATACACTGTATGTGCCGCTTTCTATTGATTTGTCAAAGACAAATGAACACAACAATAAACCAAAATAATATTGGTGACGGACAAATAAATTATCACTTAATTCTAAAATTAACAATTATAGGCTTAACCTCAAGAAACTGAAATCCAAAATAAGATAATAAATCAACAAGCCGACACGCTGGGTGCACCTGTTAGGGAGCAACAGCAGCAATATACAGGAGTCGTACAACGAGGAAATCAGAATCACACCAAACGGCTACAAACGGCAAAATAATCAGTACAACTGCAAACCGGACTGCTAATTTAAAGTGCAACAATACAACCGCCGCAAACAAACCTGGCACAGGTCCGATGGAGCGACAGGAAATGAGGCGAGCCCCCAGGGAACAAGCGAATGGGAGGGTGAGAGATATGGCCTCACTTTTATAGTGCCCTCTTCAGGTGATTGGTCAAAAGGAGCAACAAAGCAACAGACCACTTTCCTGATCATCTCCCTCCTACATGAACCAGGAGCTGAATGTCAAAGAAGACGCAGAGCGACCGTCAGCCTGACACTTGTGTTTTCAGTGACAGTCGAGTCAGTGCAGCACACTGACCTGTGACCTTTGGTCTTGAACCAGTGGCAGGTGGGTGTAACCCCTGGTGTGACTGGGCCCTGAGTGGCCGCGTTAAGAATCATGTTTCATATGTTTTAAATGTTGAAACCCTGTCTTTAGCAGCAAAGACATCCGTTGTGAAACGGCCGTTACTGAAAAGCAGTTCTAATGCTCAATGAGATGAAGAGTCATGGAGGTCACAGGGTGGGCGCTTTGGGCAAAAGTAAGAAATGTAAACGGACCTCTGCGTAACGGCAGCAGTTTGTTCTCCAGGATGTCTCTGGCATCAGTTCCTTCATCCATCAGGTCCAGTTTGGTGATGACGCCAATGGTCCTGAGACCTACACACACACACACACACACACACACACACACACACACACACACACACACACACACACACACACACACACACACACACACACAGCTAAAGACAGACATTCTCTGAAAGACTGGAGGATTTCCAAAGGTTTGGAGGGGACCAACCTTGTGGGTCGACCTCCTTGGCGACCTTCAGAGCGTCTGAGTTGGCGAGGTCGGAGTTGGCCGGGGACACGGCCAACAGGAGACAGTTGTCCTTGGTGATGAACTGCATTAGCATGTCTTTGATTTGGTGTTCGATGTCGGCCAGCTGGTCTCCCACTGGGACCTTGGTCATTCCGGGCAGATCCACCAGGGTCAGGTTCAGCACTGACAGAATGAGGACAGAGCGGCAGAATAAAGACACAGTCACACTCAAACCTGATTTAAAAAAAGTTACAACAGTAAAATGTCAGTTTCATCAGCACAGAGTCACATGTACCAATATTCACACTCAACACCTAAAACTGACACAACTGCATCACTGTACTTTTGCCCCTTAAAGGATTCAGACTGTGACATTAAACAACTTTTCATTAATTAAAGAAATGTCACCCAAGTCCCAAACCCAAAGAAGGAGAGACACTTCAGCCTGGAATCAGGGTCCATTTTTCCATTTGAGAATCTGAGTGGGGCAAGTGAAGCATCATGCACGTCATTGCTGCCATATCAGAATCAGAATCACCTTTATTGTCATTGCAATTTGCATTGCAGTGAGATTTGAGTGCAACTCCAAAAAGGTGCTTTCCGTGGTGCGAGTAATTTTTAGCCAAATAGAAGATAGTGAAATTTAACGGTAAATTATTCAGAGTATATGCACAACTAATATAAACATAAGATAAAATAAAATAAAATGTAATAAAAAAGATTTACAGATATTGCATAAGAAACTTGAAGGTGCAGATTAGAGTGATTTGTTTTTGTTCAGAGCAGTGATCACTCTGGGGAGAAAGCTGTCCCTGAGTCTGTTTGTCCTAGTTTTGATTGACCTATACCATCGGCTGGAGGGTAGGAGGTCAAACAGGTGGTTGCTGGGGTGGGATGTGTCTTTGCTGATGCAGGCAGCTCAGCTGAGGAAGCGAGAGCTGGCAATGTCCTCCAGGCTGGGCAGAGAGCAACCAGTGATCCCCTGGGCCGTTTTGATCACCCTCTGCAGCGCTCTCCTGTCTGCTGCTGAGCACCCCCCATACCACACTGTGATGCAGTATGTCAGGATGCTCTTGATGGTGGCTCTGTAGAACAATACCAGCAGCTTCTCCTCCAGATTGTTTCTCCTGAGCATCCTCAGGAAATGGAGTCGCTGCTGGGCTTTCTTCACCACCACTGTGGTGTTGGCAGTCCAGGAGTGGCTGTCAGAGAGCTGCACTCCCAGGAATCTGATGGAGCTGACCCTTTCCACACAGTCCCCTTGGATGTAGAGCGGGGCTGGGTCAGCCCTGTTCTTCCTGAAGTCCAGGATTATTTATTTTGTTTTTGTGGTGTTTAGCGGCAGGTTGTTAGCTGAACACCACGCTGTCAGTCGATTGACCTCATCTCTGTAGTCGGTCTCATCCCCACCTGAGATGAGCCCAATCACGGTGGTGTCATCTGCAAACTTTATGATGGTGTTTGTGGGATGGGTCAGAGAGCAGTCGCGCATGTAAAGGGTGAACAGGAGGGGGCTCAGTACACAGCCTTGAGGGGAACCGGTGCTGAGTGTGATAGTGGAGGAAAGGTGGGGGCCACGTTTCACAGACTGTAGGCAGTTTGTGAGGAAGTCCTTGATCCACTGGCAGATGGGGGTGGAGATGCCCAGATGTGTCAGTTTCTGGACCAGGATCTCTGGGATGATGTGGTTGAAAGCTGAGCTGAAGTCCAGGAAGAGCATCCTCACATAGCTCCCCTGGTGCTCCAGGTTGCTCAGCGCGGTGTTGAGACCTGTGGTGATAGTGTCCTCTGTGGAGCGGTTTACCCTGTAGGCAAACTGGTGGGGGTCCAGAGTGGGAGGCAGACAGGCTCTGATGTGCTGAGAGACCAGTCTTTCAAAGCACTTCATGACCACAGGCGTAAGTGCCACAGGCCTGTAGTCATTTATGCTCTCCACTGCTGACTTCTTTGGGACTGGAATGATGGTGGAGGATTTGAGGCAGAGTGGAATGATGGCCTGCGACAGGGACAGGTTGAAGATGCAGGTGAAAACTCCAGCCAGCTGGTCAGCACACGCTTTGAGTACCGTTCCAGGTACACCATCAGGGCGGGCCGCCTTCCTGGGGTTCACCGCCTTCAGCACACGTCTCACTTCGTGTTCCTGAAGTGTTAGCGTGCTAGTGCTGGAGGGTGGTGGGTATGAGGTTGCTGCTGGTCTGTCTGCTTCGAAGCGGGCAAAGAAGCGGTTCAGCTCCTCTGCCAGCGAGGCGTCAGACCTAGCATTTTCTGGGTTGCTGCTTCTGTAGTTGGTTATATGATTTATTCCCTGCCACATCCTTCTGGGATCATTTACAGTGAAGTGGTCCTCTATCTTTTCTTGTAGGCAGCCTTGGCCTCTCTGATGCCTCTTTTCAGGTTGGACCTGGCCGCGCTGTACAGGGCCCTGTCACCTGATTTAAAGGTGGTGTTGCGGCTTTTTAATAGGGACTGGACAGCACTGTTCATCCAGGGCTTCTGGTTTGGAAAAACCCTGACCCTTTTGTTGATGGTGACAGTGTCAACCCAGTTCTTAATTTAAGAGAGAACGGTGTTGGTGTACTCCTGCAGGTTGTGGCTGGAAAATAAATCACATCCAGTTCGTGAGAAGCAGTCCTGTAGCTGTGGTGGTTCGGGCATCTGGTAAGGATGCCCCCTGGGTGGGTGGAGGTGTTCCATGCATGTCCAGCTGGGAGGAGACCCCGGAGAAGACCCAGGACTAGGTGGAGAGATCTCCACAGTGGCCTGGGAATGCCTTGGGATCCCCCAGTCAGAGGTGGTCAATGTGGCCTTGGAAAGGGAAGTTTGGGGTCCCCTGCTGGAGCTGTTGCCCCCACAACCCATTCCCGGGAAAGTGGTTGAAGATGAGATGAGATAAATAAAACCTGACATTCTAAACTTCTTCTTTCTAAATTTCTTTTGGTCTCAAACTCAAACAGGAACTGGTCTCATGGTTTCAGTACTTTCAGAGGAGACTGGACATGAAAAAAAACAAAAAAAATGAGAGGAAAAGAAACCAGGAAGGGGTATGGCCTAATGTCTGAGTGACTGAAAGGCGGTGTTGAAGATGCTACCATTTGGTGAGTAGACTCTCAGGTTAATGGGAACTGGACTGATGCCTTTGTTGTGTCCAGTGACCCGGTCCGTTTCAGCCTCGATCTCCTGACGGACCTCGTCAAAGTCTGTGAATTTCTTCCCCTTACAGTGCAGGAACTCTGCATATTCTGAAAGACACACATAACACATGACCAGGTCACATGACAGAGACAGCAACTTCAACCTTAAACAACAACCTGGGTGAGAGGCGGGTTTTCCCCTGGACTGGCTTGTCAGTCTGTCGCAGGTCTAACACACTGAGTCACCAGATCATCCTGTTTCTAGGAAACTCTGAGTGGAGATCAGAATTAAACCGGCACAGCATTTCTAGATCAGCCAGTAGGTGGAGCCTGTCAGAGAGGAAGTCACAGCCAATCAAATCAAATGATCCATAAGAAAGGCACCAGTAATTTGAACTTCATCACAGAAGAAGATCATCTTCAGGGAAGATTAGAAGAGCCACTCTACTTGAATAATTGATCTAAAACCAGACTGGGATGCAGGCAAGGTGTTAAACAAACTGATGTCTTCATTGATCAGCTATCGTACAAATGACAGAAAGTGGACAGGAATTATTCATGTTGGATGGACCTTTATCTTTGAAAAGCTGGGTATCTCTGGTGCATGATGGGAAATTTGTTGACAAAGAAATGCATGAACACATTTTACAAATCTTACTACAAAACATGGCATCTTTCTTATAATTTGAAAAACATGAAGAAGACACAGAGTCTGAAGACAACTGTCACTGCTGATTGAGACTGTGGCCTGTTTCCATCAATGTACCCATGGAGGGGGGGGGGGGGGTGTCATGTTTTGCAAATTTAGTGCCCATTACTGAATTAGATAATAATGTATTCAAGAATTCTGTCAACTACCTTCAGCCTGTGAAGAACTTCATAAACCTAACACACATTTTACACAGATTAGGACAGAAACATTCTCAAACTCCAATGGTCAAATTGTGAGATCCTCAATCAAGGTTTCATTAATATAAGAACATTGTCCTCAAAATCAATGCTGATAAATAATCTAATTATGGAACATTACCGAGACATGACTGGATTATGTGAAACCTGGTTGAATCCTAATCTCCTCACTTTAAATGATGCCTGCCCACCTACGTAAACATTTAGTCCTGTTCCTTATGATACAAAGCAAGGTGGAGGACTTCCGGTTGGAACACTGCAATGCTGGCAGCACAGTAGAGAGGCTCCTGAGCAAACCCAAGAAATCTTATAAAAAGGCCCATTCTTAGGAGAAATATCAGATACATAAAGTATTAAAAGGGGGGCCGGACATCACCATACACTATTTTTTTCATGAAGGGAAAGAAAAGCACGTTTTGGGTTCCGTTGACAAGGCTAGCTAACACCTGCTCAGCAAATCCCACGATGGCAGACTCCGAGATCTTACATGAGCTAAAACAGTTTCGACAAGAAAGCAGGGGCCAATTTGAAGAGTTGAAACGTGACATTTCCTCAGTCAATAACAGACTAGAGGTGATGGAAAACCGAATAGAAAAGGTCGAAGAACGAATTCAAACAAACAAGGACGTAGCTACTGGCTTGCTAAAGCTATGCTCGAAGTTAGAAGAACAGCTAATCGACATGCAGGCCCGTGGCAGGCGAGAAAACGTGAGGATCTACGGGGTCAGTGAAAATGCAGAGAAAGAGGCGTCAGAAATGAGAATTTTTGTGGAAAAACTGCTTCATGAGGGTCTTCAGCTGCCAAATGATGTGGAGTTACACATCGAAAGAGCACATCGTTCCCTGGGACCAATGCCACCTCCAAGCGCTCCACCCCGCTCCATTATTGTGAAGTTTTTAAGTTTCCAAACCAAGGAAATGGTGCTGTGTAAATCCTGGCAAATGAAAGGTTTCAAGTGGAAAGATAAACAAGTAACCCTGGACCAGGACTTTCCACCTGCCATTATTGGAAAGCGGAGAGAATACGCTGAAATCCGGAAAGTGTTAAAAGAGAAAGACATGCGGTTTCAAACACTCTTCCCCACCAGGCTGCGTGTGAGACACGGCGATGGAGTTATGATTTATGACACTGCAGCGGAGGCAGCAGAGGATATGGTGAAACGGGGATACGCAGTCAAGCTCATACAGACACCAACATCACTTGTGGAACGCATCCAACAGATGACCTGGACCCGGGTGGACCGACGCGTGAGGAAGAACGTACCCGGTTCAGAGCGGGACCCCAGCTACAAGGAGAAGCTACGCGCATTCCGGAGAACATCCCTGAGCCCAAGCACGGAGTAAAGGTTTAAGACGGCGAGGTCTTTTGAATGAAAATGTCCCTTTGATTGAAATATGATGTTTGAATTGACTGTGTGAGTAAAATAGTGTAATATTGAAGGTTCTACTATGGGAGTTTACATAACACTGTCATAGCCATAAGGATCCCCTGCACTGTTAACAGGAGCAGGGTCATTGCCTTAGAGCGCCCCCTGGGACACAAGAGGGTCTACTGCACAGACCCCAACATAGGGAGTCATGTTCATTTCTGTTCTTTTTGTTGTGTTGTTTTACACTCTGTTGTTCTTTGCAGGGAAGGGAAGAGTGCCATGTTTAATGACTTTGTTAATTGCTAAGACACTCAGATGTCAGCCCGGTCTGTAAAATTTGTTTCACTAAATATAAATGGAATACACAATCCAATTGAGAGATCAAAAATATTATCACAATTGAAAAGGGAGAAAGTCCAGATAGCATTTCTTCAGGAGACTCACTTGGATGATTGTGAGCATGCCAAACTGAACAAAATGGGATACTCTAAAGTATATTTTTCTTCTCACAGCTCTGGGAAACGTAGAGGAGTAGCAATTTTGTTGTCCAACGCAGTTAATTTTGAATATTTTTCTGAATGTAAGGATAAAGAAGGAAGATACATTTTGGTCATAGGTAAACTGGAGGGAACATTAGTGAGTCTGTTAAATGTATACATGCCACCTGGCAGTGACTGGTCAATATATAAACATGTACTTGAAACACTTACAACTAAATGTCAAGGTATTCCAATATGTGGAGGTGATTTCAACATTCGATTACAACCAAAAACTGACAGCTCAAATGGCAGACCAGATGTTAAAAATATTTATAGAAAGGTTAATAATTTTATGAAAGAAGTGGGAATAATTGACGTTTGGAGGGAAAATACCCATAGAGTGCGCGACTATACTCATTATTCCTCAGCCCACAATGTCTATTCACGAATAGATTTTTTTTTAATGTTCATGCATGATACGCATAGAGTATTAACTTGTGAGATTGGAACTTGTGCCATATCAGATCATGAACCAGTGTATTTAACAGTCAACATTAGCAACAGGATTAGATCCACCCTATGGAAGTTAAATTCCAATATCTTGAAAGATACTGACAGTCAAAACACCCTGAAAATGGAAATTCAATCTTATCTTGATCACAATGACACTGATGAGGTCTCCCCTGCAATACTATGAGATGCTTTGAAAGCCGTAATTCGAGGAAAGATAATAGCAATCTCTGCTACTCTAAAGAAACGTAAAATTCAGAAAATATAAGAATTAGAAACCAAACTTAAAGAACTTGTGAAAGAGCACTCCACGTCACTAAATAATTTGGTCAAATTAAAAATAAAAGAAATGAAAAATGAGATAGATGCTATAAACACACAGGAGATTCAAAAAAAGCTCCTTTTTACAAAACAACGATATTACAACGCAGGCGGGAGAGCACTCAAACTTTTATCTTACAGATTAAGAAAACAAGAGGCAGAACGGACAATACAGAAAATAAAACACCCAGTAACAAATGCTGTGGAGACTAGCCCTGAAAAAATACAAGAATGCTTTGACGGATTTAATTCAGAGTGGTATAAAGCTATGCAAGAACATCTAGTCTTAACATTGGTGAAAATGTTTAATTGGATTATTGACAAGAAAAGTATACCACCTTCATGGAAAGAAGCCATCATTTCCATAATCCCAAAAGAAAATAAAGACAAAATGCAATGTGGAAACTATCACCCTGTAAGTGTGCTCAACATAGATTACAAAATTTTTACCTCTATTTTATGCAAAAGATTAGAGACAATTCTACCAGACCTTATAAACAAAGACCAGACGGGTTTCATTAGACAGAGACAGACTCAGGACAATATTCGAAAAACATTATTAATTATGAAACATGTCAAAAAATGTAATTTGGAAGCACTTATGATAAGTTTAGATGCTGAAAAGGCATTTGATTCGGTACGATGGGAATTCCTATATAAATAATGGCTAAATTTGGCTTCCATCATAATATTATTGACACTTTTGCGGCGTTATACAACAAACCAATTGCCAGAATAAAAATTAACGGGGATTTGACCAAAACTTTTACCTTGGAGAGAGGCACTCGTCAAGGGTGTGGAGCCTCCGCACTTTTATTTGCTCTATTCATCGAACCTTTGAGCCAAGTTATAAGACAGGCTACAGAAATCAAAGGCGTAAACCTTGACTCAGGTGAACAAAAACTAGCCCTTTTTGCGGACGACATACTGATATTTTTGACTGAGCCCTCGCAATCTCTACCCAAACTAATGCAGGTGCTGGATAAATATGACTCTCTCTCTGGACATAAAATCAACATAAATAAAACTCAAGTGTTAAAACTAAACTATAAGCCACCAATAAGTATAAAAAACACATATAAATGGAAATGGGACTCAAATAACATCAAATATTTGGGAGTGGTTTTAACAGAAGATTTTGAAAAACTTTTTGATGCAAATTATGGTCCATTAATCTCAAAAATTAAAATAGATTTACAGAGGTGGAGTACAATCCCCTTTTTGGGCATACACTCTCGTGTGGAATCAATCAGAATGAACATCCTTCCAAGATTACTGTATTTATTTCATTGTTTACCAGTCTGGATATCACAGAAATACTTTGATGAATGGGATAGAATGTTGGGTAAATATATTTGGCACAACAAAAAAGCTAGAGTTAAATATAAAACACTACAGTTGATGAAGGAGAAGGGTGGACTCGGGCTACCTTGCCTTCAAGAATATTACTATGCGGCCCAACTTAAACCCCTGATATGTTTAGGTTCCCCAACCTACTCAGCCAGCTGGAAGGAAGTTGAAAGGGTAGAAACAGAAAAAATACCAATTATGGCAATATTGTCAGATAAAAAATTAAGAAACAAATTTAACATCATGAAGGATTTTATGTACGAATCTATGCTGAAATGTTGGGATGGGGTACTAAAAATTTGTAAATTGGAGAAAATCTCTTTGATATTAAGATGGATAGCATATGATTCGGACTTTCTGCCAAATACTCAAGATAATAGGTTTAAAACTTGGATCTCAAAGGGTCTGACTTCGTACTACTCTTTCATCCACAAGGGGGTGTTCATGAGCTTTGAAAAGCTGAAGGGAAAAAATGGTCTTCGTCAAGATGACTTCTATAGATATTTACAAATCTGACATCATTTCGATAAAAACATCAAAGTCCTATGGGAAAACAGTGAATTAGGATTTATACACACCTTTTTAACTCTAATAAAATCAATTTGTATGAACAATATAATATCTAATTTGTATAAAGCAATTCAGTTAAGTAAAGAAGGTAACACAGAGTACATTAAGAAAAAATGGGAAATTGAGGGCAAACTGAATATTTCAATTGAAAGTTGGGAAAAGATTTGTCACCTTCAGTGGAAGACCACAGGATCTAATACATGGCGAGAGTTTGGATAGAAGAGTATTACGAGGTTCTTTACCACACCTGTTCAAAAAAGACACAGAGGGAGTGGTGATTCATGTTGGAGGCTCTGTGGCTCCTCTGGGGCCAACCACTATCACATTTTTTGGGATTGCAGTTTTCTCAAACCATACTGGTCACAGATTTGTAATCATGTAAATTATGTTTTTGGCTATAAAGTGTCATTTACATTTGAATGCTTATATTTGGGAGATGTAAATGTTCAGAATTGGAGAAGGAATGAAACACAATTATTGGCAATCCTATTAATAGCAAGTAAAAAAGCCATCACAAGAAAATGGTTGAAGGCAGACCCTCCCTCGGTGGAAGAATGGACAGAAATAGTCCACGATATCTACGAGATGGAAAAACTATCCTCCATCATTCGGAACCAAAGAGACTCTTTTTACGAAACATGGACAAAGTGGACAGAATATGTGAAATATACAAGATCGGACTTTATCTGAACAATATATATTTTTTTAATCAATGAATACTGATCATTTATTTTCTGACCAAATGTAACAGCACTCTTCCCCATTGTTTATAGTTTCTTTTCTGTTTTTTCCCTCTGTTTTCGTATATTTGAAAATTTAAAAATAAAAATTACAAAGCAAGGTGGAGGTGTCACTTTAGTTAATGAATTTGGGTTCATCTTAACAGCTCTTGGGAGTACCAAATATAGTGCTCAAAATAATTAGTCAGGGAACGCTGCGTTCCCTAACTAACAGTGCGACACTCATTTCAACATTTGGCTCTGTGCTCCGTTCAGGCTGCCACTTATAGTCACCATCAGAAGAACAAACATCAGACACGTTACTTTATCACCATTTATAGGCCCCGGATGCGTATTTGAAATTCTTGGATGAATTTGGTGAGTTTCTCTCTGATTTGGCAACTTGTGCTGATAATATTCTTATTTTTGGTGACTTCAATATTAATGTGAATAAGACTTCTGATTCCCCCAGGAAATAATTTATGGACAGTATGGAAATGCTGGGATTTCATCAATGCATTCAGGGATCGACCCACATTAGTGGAAACACCCTGGATTTGGCCTTCACGTGTATGTATTATCATCTCAGATATTGACATTGTTTCTCTTATGTCAGCGGTTTCGGATCACTCTCTTTTACAGTGTTACTTTAACTATAAGTTTACAGTCTCACTGTCTTATCTACTGGGATAAGATAGTTATTTATCATCTCAATGTCACATCAACTCCTCAACTACAAATAACTTGCAGCCAGACTGCCTGATATCTTAGAGTCATTTTCTGGACAGTGGATAGCCTTGTGGATGTGGTGTCTGTGAGAGACCAGCGGGGAGCTCTTGCCCCTCATATAAAACATGCTGGCTTGCTGCATTGTGGTAGTCAGGGAAAGAGCAGTGAGAGATCAAGTGGTAGACATTGTAAGAGTGTCCTGTAGATAAGGTTGGCATTGTAATTAAGTTTGGCGCTCTTCTTAAAGCACAATCTTTTTGTTGGAAAACCAACTACAACACTTCTAGACACAACAGAAGAAAAACTGGCAACAAGGAAGGTGATCATTTCTGGGAAAAGGCACGCAAATGGAAGAGGAGAGGCACAATCAATGCCCAGAATGGCGCAAAGTTTATTAAGGAATGGATGAATCAATCAGTGGCTTTATGGCAATTTGCACAAACTGGCAACAACGTGTCAATTTGGAGCTTTTCTGAGCGAGGCTCTGAGAGACAGATTCATCTGTGGTGTGAAAAGTGAGAAATTACATGAACGCTGCTGAGACGAAAGAATTCTCTCTCACTGAGGCTCATGAGATAAGCCTGGTTTTTGAGATGACGGAGTAGAATGCAGTGAAATGGTCCAACAGAACCGGCAAAGTTAAAGCTGCTTTTAAGGGAGAAAAACAGAGCTAATATCAGGTGTCCGAGAATTGGACAGAGGGTGGCTGTTTTAACACTGTACAATGCCAAAGAGACATCTGAAGTACAGACGTACTGAAAGGGTGGAGCGGACTTCAGTGGGCATGTTGGTGAAGGGAACAGAGGTGATGAGGAAGTAATGGGTAGATATGGTATCAAGGATAGGAATGTGGAAGGACAGATGGTAGTTTATTTTGCAAAAAGGATGGAAATGGCTGTGGTGAATACCTACTTTAAGAAAAGGGAGAAGCACAGGGTAACATAACATTCTGTGTAGGAGATGGAAACTAAAGAAATTAGAGACTGTAAAGTGGTGACAGGAGAGAGTGTCGTTAGACAGCACAGGATGGTCGTTTGTAGGACGACTTTAGAGGTGAAGAAGAAGAGAGTGAGAGCTCAACAATGGATCAGATGTTGGAAGCTGAAGGAGGAAGACTGTTGTGTGAAATGCAAAAGTACTGCAGATGTGGTGAGGGAGACAGACAGGAAGGTACTGGGTATGACATCTGGACAGTGGAAGGAAGACAAGGAGACTTGGTGGTGGAATGAAGAGGTCCAGGAAAGTATAAGGAGAAAGAGTTTGGCAAAAAAGAATTGAGGTAGTCAGAGAGATGAAGAAAGTATCAATCAATTCAATCAATCAATTTTTTTATATAGCGCCAAATCACAACAAACAGTTGCCCCAAGGCGCTTTATATTGTAAGGCAAGGCCATACAATAATTATGTAAAACCCCAACGGTCAAAACTGTTGTATGGCTGGGGGGCCTGGCTGCCTTTTTGTTTCTCTTTTGTTTTTCCTTCCAGGTGGCTTGCATTTGGGACTGAGTGGCTGTGTTGCTGAGGTTATCAGGACCTCACCCTGATCACCTGCGGCTCGTCAGGACTCACAGCTGAGGTGCATCTATATGGATTGGAACATGGTGGCATTTAAGACTGGAGTATACAGTGTGTATTTGCCAGAGACTCGACCTTGTGACCAGACGGGTGAGATCGTCGTCTCGGGAGCCATCTCATCATCAGTGGATGCAGAGAACGTCCAGGGTTTGATGCACGGTCTGTGAAAGAGGAGGGGGTGAGGTCTCACGCTCGTCAGCACACTTCCTGAGGTACGTTAGATTTTGTGACTAACATTTATACAGTCAGTAAATGTGGTGTCCCTCACACCTTTATTATATTGAGCTGTATGTTAGTCATGTATCGGCTTCCACTGCAGTGGAGTTTTGTGAACTGGATGTTCCATGCCTGCAGGTTGGGAAGCTGATTAGTAATCAAGCCAGGAAGTGTTTGCTGTTTGTACACCTTTAAGTGTTCTCTCTGTGTGTAGAGTGTGGACTCACATAATGGTTCCTTCTTTCACAGACTTGGTTTGTTGCGGCCACCTGGGGGGTGTCAGCGGGGTCCTTGGGTCCGAACAGCTTCTGGCTCCGGACCGTTAGCGCTGCTGGGAGCGCACCACGCCAGACCGCACTTTCTTTTGTTATTTTTTGTATCACTGTTACGTATTAAATTCAGTTAGCCTTTGTACCGTGCTCTGCTTATTTCATACTGGGTCCTTCAAACGCTGGTCGGTTCTCCAAGCTGCGTCCGACACATAACAAAAACGACCCCTTGTGAGCAAGCACTTGGCTACAGTGGGAAGGAAAAACTCCCTTTTAACAGGAAGAAACCTCCAGCAGAACCAGGCTCAGGGAGGGGCAGTCTTCTGCTGGGACTGGTTGGGGCTGAGGGAGAGAACCAGGAAAAAGACATGCTGTGGAGGGGAGCAGAGATCGATCACTAATGATTAAATGCAGAGTGGTGCATACAGAGCAAAAAGTAGACAGGAGTACAAGTAGAAGTGGCATGAGGGGGAAAAGAGGAGTGCCAAAAGCTAAGGAAAAGGCATTTAGGGAGTTGTACAAGAAGTTGAACAGTAAGGAAGGTGAAAGGGGCTTGTACCGGTTAGCCAAAGGGACAGAGCTGGAAATGATGTGCAGCAGGTTAGGTTGGTAAAAGATGCAGATGGTAATGTGCTGACAAGTGGGGAGAATGTGTTCAGAAGGTGGAGGGAATATTCTGAGGAGCTGATGAATGAAGAAAATGAGTGAGAAAAGGCTGGATGATTTAGAGAGAGTAAATCAGGAAGTATTAGAGAATAGGAAGGATGAAGTGAGGGCAGCTTTGAAGAGGATGAAGAATGGAAAGACAGTTGGTCCAGGTGACATTCCAGTGGAGGCATGGAAATGTCTTGAGAGATGGCAGTGGAGTTTCTAACCAGGTTGTTTCATAAAATCTTGGAAAGTGAGAGGATGCATGAGGAGTGGAAACAAAGTGAGCTGGTTCATATTTTCTGCAGTACAACAGAGGCATAAAGTTGATCAGTCACAGCATGAATTTATGGGAAAGAGTAGAAGAAGCTAGGAAACAGGTGAAAATCCATGAGCAGCAATATGGTTCCATGCTCAGAAAGAGCACTACAGATGCAATGTTTGCTCTGAGAATACTGATGGAAAAGGACTTACATTGTGTGTTTGAGGATTTAGAGAAAGCTTATGACAGGGTGCCAAGAGAAGAACTGTGGCATTGTATGAGGAAGTCTGGAGTGGCAGAGAAGTATGTGAGGGTAGTGCAGAACATGTATAAAAATAGTGTGACAGTGGTCAGGTGCACAGTAGGAATGACTCATTCAAGGTGGAGGTGGGATTACACCAAGGATCACCTCTGAGCCCTTCCTTGATTGCAGTGGTGATGGACAGGATGACTGATAAGATGAGACAGGAGTCTCCATGGACTATGATGTTTGCAGATGACATTGTGATCTGTGGTGAGAGTAGAGACAGGAAGTAGAGCGGGAGCAGCGGCCCGGGGTCTGCGGAACTCCAGAGTCTCAGACTGAGGCGGAGATGCCCAGCGAGGCTCAGGTTAATGAGGCTAACACGGAACCGGAGAGTGAGCCACATGTGACACAACAAACTCAGGGAATAACTGTAAACAGCGTCCTGAGGGCGGGGCTTGGTCCTGAGGCTGAGGGGGAGGAGCTAGGGTGCAGGGGGGCAGAGGGGGGCAGTGGAGTCACACAGGGTGAAGATGAGGAGAAGGGCATGGATGACAGTTTGTCTCAGCTGTCAGATCTCTTCCAGGAGGCGGGGCTTGATGAACCTCCTTTTTATTCACTTACAGATATTAATGACTTTTTGGACACTACTTATGGTCAAAAGATTGTGAATGTGCAGGATTTCTTCCCTGATCTTGATGCATTTGTGAAGTCAGTTAAGAAAACTGAAAAACAGGTGGGCATTGATCAGTTGAGTCAGAAGAAGAGATACAGATTGTCTAAATTAGTGAGTCAGGTAAAAAAAGAAAGAGAGGGGAAGGGAAGTTCTGAAGCGCTATAATGGTTGGTGCACGTTGGTGTTTAATCTCTGTATGCTGCCTCTTCTCTCTTTTTTCCTTTTCTATGGAGAGCCTTAGAATAGCTCCACTCAACATTAATGGAGGCAGAGATCAGGAAAGACGGACAGCTGTAGCGGAGCTGATGAAACTTAAACATATTGATGTGCTCCTCCTACAGGAGACACACAGTACTGCAGATAATGAGGCAGACTGGAGGGGGCGTGGCCAGGCCCACTGATTATGAACCACAGTTCTAATGTGAGTGCAGGAGTAGCTGTTATGGTTTCAGACCAGGTGGGTTTAGGCGGAGCCACGCACCTGGAGGTGGAGGGAGACTGCAGGTGGTTCAGGGTAGAATTAGAGATATACACTTTTTGTTTATTAACATATATGCACATAACTCACCCGTTCATAGGGCTCAGCTTCTACAGACGCTGAACCGACAGTTAAGAACTTATAATAGTGATTCTGTGTTAGTGGTGGGCGGGGACTGGAACTGTAAGACACACCCTCTAGATAGAAACACAGTCGAGCCCCGCCCCAGAGTGGCTCTGCTGTTAGTGTATTGAGGGAGAATGATTTGGTTGATACGTGGAGGCAGCGCCATCCGGTGGCCCGGCAGTATTCATGGGTCTGCGCTGGGGGGGCGGGGGCGTCTGGACAGAATTTACATTAATCAAACTCATCAGAATAAAATAAAAACAGCACAAATTCTTCCCATTGGATTCTCAGATCACCATCTGGTGATAACAGAGTACTGCGTTCCAGGACGGGCTCTTCGCTGCCCCTACTGGCAATTTAATGTAAAACTCCTACAGGACAGGGCTTTTGTTAGGGCCTTTGGGGATTTTTGGGAGCAGTGGAGACTTACAAAAGAGGATTTTGGAAACATTTCGAAATAGTGGGAGGTGGGGAAGAGTCAAATTAGACAGTTTGTTCAGCGGTTTTCTGTAAACACTCACAAAAGTGAGAGGGAGTGTCTGGAGCAGGTGGAGAAAGAGGTGTCAGCTCTGGAGGATGGAACGGTCAGAGGAAAACGGGGTAGTAGTGTTTGGACACATAGGAAGGGGGTGTTGAGGCAGTTTATGGACGAAAGGGCAAAGAGGGCGTTAGTGAGGACCAGGGTGACTAACATTACAAACACTGATGCACCAACAAAGTACTTTTTTAATTGAGAGAAGGGAACTAAGACAAACACTGACTTTATGCACCTGAGACTCGCTAATGGGAAGGTCACAGCTGACCCTTTACTCCTGAGACAGGAGGCCATTAACTTCTATAATGATCTGTTTGGGGCCAGAGATTGTGATGCAGACAGTCAGACACAGATTCTGGACGGCCTTCCAGAGTTGGAGGAGTCTGAAGCAGCCGCCCTGGACTCTCCCATTACTCTGGAGGAGATGACCACCGCCGTACAGGAGCTCAGTGCTGGGCGGGCCCTGGGGATTGATGGGCTTCCACAAGATTTTTATAAGAAGTTTTGGTCTTTGTTGGGGCTTGATATGTATAGGGTCTTCACTATTTTTTTTTTTTTTTTTTTTCCTTTATATAGCGTCAAATCACAACAGAGTTGCCTCAAAGCGCTTCACACAGGTAAAGTCTAACCTTACCAACCCCCAGAGCAACAGTGGTAAGAAAAAACTCCCTCTGAGGAAGAAACCTCAAGCAGACCAGACTCAAAGGGGTGACCCTCTGCTTGGGCCATGATACAGACATAAATTACAGAACAATTTACAGAACAATTCACGGACGAATATACAAGAAATGCTATTGGCGCACAGGACAGGAGGGTCACCAACACGAATACCACTCCCATCTCTGGATGGAGCTGCACCTTAAACAGAGAGAAAAAACAGAATCAGGCATCAGAAAGACAAAAAATACAGTATAATTTACCAGCATTAAACAACAAGAAAAATAGAAGAAATACTAAGGTGATCGCCGGCCACTAGCCCTAAGCTTCACTAAAAGACCCAGAATTTAGGTAAAGTTGAGGCCGCAGCCCGCTCCAATTACTAATAAATGAATTAAAAGAGTAAAAAGCGTAAAACAAAACTGTACCAGTATGCTAGCCATATGAAAGGGAAAATAAGTGCGTCTTAAGTCTGGACTTGAAAGTCTCCACAGAATCGGACTGTTTTATTGACGCAGGGAGATCATTCCACAGAACAGGGGCACGATAAGAGAAAGCTCTGTGACCCACAGGCTTCTTATTTACCTGAGGGACACAAAGTAATCCTGCACCCTGAGAATGCAAAGCCCGGGCCGGTACCTAAGGTTTAATTAGGTCAGCTAGGTAGGGAGGTGCCAGTCCGTGAAAAATTTTATAGACAAGTAGCAGAACCTTAAAATCTGATCTCACTGGGACAGGAAGCCAGTGAAGAGACGCCAAAATGGGTGTAATGTGGTCAAACTTTCTGCTTTGTGTCAAAAGTCTGGCTGCAGCATTTTGAACCAATTGGAGAGCCCTAATGCCAGACTGCAGTAAACCAGAAAATAGAACATTGCAGTAGTCCAATCTAGAAGAGATAAATGCATGGATCAGGGTCTCAGCATCAGCCATAGACAGGATGGGACGAATCTTCGCTATATTTCGCAGGTAGAAGAAAGCAGTCCTCGTAATATTTCTAATGTGGAGGCCAAAGGACAACGAAGGATCAAAAATTATCCCAAGGTTCCTCACTTTGTCAGTGTGATGTATGAGACACGAGCCGAGGCTGAACGTTAACTGGTCAAATTGATGCTGATGTCTCACTGGACCAAGAACCATCATTTCAGTTTTATCAGAGTTTAAAATTAGGAAGTTTCTAGACATCCAGCTTCTCACTGCCGCAAGGCAATCTTCTAAGGATTTTATATGAACGAGATTACTAGCAGTTATCGGCATGTATAACTGAGTATCATCGGCATAGCAGTGAAAGGTAATCCCAAAACACCGCAATATGCGCCCAAGGGGTGCTATTTAAAGGGAGAAAAGCAAGGGTCCTAAGACAGACCCCTGTGGAACCCCAAATTTCATGTCACTAAGGTTAGAGGTAGTGTTACTGTACAAAACACAGTGAGAACGACTGGTCAAGTATGATGTCAGCCATGCAAGGGCACTCCCAGTAATCCCAAAATGATTTTCCAGCCTATCAAGTAGAATATGATGATCCATGGTATCAAATGCAGCACTGAGATCTAACAGCAACAGAACCGTACTGGTGTCCGAATCCATTGTAAGCAGAAGATCATTCACCACTTTAGTGAGAGCCGTCTCTGTGGAATGATATTTTCTAAAAGCAGACTGCATTGGCTCAAAGAGATTATTCTCAGTAAGATAGTCTACAAGCTGCAGTGACACCACTTTTTCCAGAATTTTAGAGAAAAATGATAGATTTGATATCGGCCGATAGTTTTTCAATACACTAGGGTCAAGATTAGGTTTCTTAAGTAATGGTTTAATCACTGCAGATTTGAAACATTTAGGAACAGATCCAGAAGTTAAAGAAAGATAAATAATTTCCAGCACAGTCGGCCCAAGAGTGGACCACAGGTCCTTAAACAGTTTTGTTGGTATAGGATCAAATAAACAGGTTGTGCTTTTTGTTGACATTACGAGTTTTGTCAGCATGCCTAGTGAGATACTATCAAATTCTGTAAATCTAGGTAATACCTCAGTAGTGGCGCCCACCTCAATAGCAGGGTGTAGTGGCTGGGTTAAGGCATGTCGGGATATGTTTAACCTGATGTCTTCTATTTTCTTCCCAAAGTAATCCAGGAAATCTTGTGCTGTAAAAGGAGAGCGAACTACAGGTGGTTGTCCATGCATAAGTGTTGCCACTGTGTCGAACAAGAACTTTGAGTTATCCTAGTTTTTGTTGATCAAATCAGAGTAGTAAGTCCACTTTGTAGCCAGTAATGCATGATTATAGTCTAAGATAGCATCACGCCACGCAAGGTGAAATACTCCTAATTTTGAATGACGCCATTTCTGTTCTAGACCTCTTGCTTTATGTATGAGGTCACGCAGATAATCATTAAACCAAGGTGACTGTGATTTGGGGGAGCGCGGTTTTAACACAGGTGGTGCAATCATGTCGAGTGTAGTTTTGAGCACTGAGTTTAAACTATCCACAAGTCTGTCTACTGACTGGGTATCTGTCAAATGTGAAGCTAAGACATCAGGCAGTCTAGCTTCTAGTTCAGTCTTAGTTGAGGACTTGATGCATCGCCGTAGTGATAAACAAGGTTGTTCCACTAAACACGGCAGTGAAACTGTAAACTTAATAAGTGAGTGATCAGACACCACTGATGTAAGAGGCATGATGTCAATATTCATGACAGCAATACCATGTGCGAGAACCAGATCCAGGGTATTTCCACTAATATGCGTCGAATCCCGAATGCATTGCCGAAATCCTAATGCATCCACAATTTCCATAAATGATTTGCAGAGGGGATCAGAAGGCTTATTTATATGAATGTTAAAGTCACCAATGATCAGAATGTTATCTGCACTAGTTGACAAGTTAGAGATGAATGCACCAAATTCATCTAAGAATTCAGAATATGGGCCAGGAGGCCTATATACAGTGACAAAGTAATACGACTGATTTTTATTCTTCTGACCTTGGCAATGTGTAATATCCTGAGCATTGCATATGAGCATATCACTACAGCATTGCAGCCGGGCCAGCTCCCTGGCAGCTGCTTCAGAGCAGTTTTGGCCCTCTTGCCAAAGAAAGGGAACTTAACAGATTTAAAGAACTGGAGGACAGTTTCTTTGTTATGTGCAGATTACAAAATACTTGCGAAAGTACTTTCCAATAGGTTTGAAGAACTGTTTGGATTCAGTAATCCATGATGCACAGACGTATTCTATACCTGGTCGTTCAATCATGGACAGTATTTTTCTCGTTCGGAATATTATTGGAGTAGCAAAATTTAATAAATTGGTTAATGGACTCTTATCAATCGATCAAGAAAAAGCTTTTGACAGAGTAGATCATCGGTATCTTTTTAATACCATGAGGGCATTCGGATTCAACAGAGTTTTTACATCATGGATTGGTGCTCTTTATGTGGGGGCTACGGTGTTTCTCAGAGTGGGGGGAGGGCTGAGTCGACCTGTGGAGGTGCAAAGTGGCATCAGGCAGGGGTGTCCTCTGTCTGGGATGCTTTATGTGTTGGCTATTGAACCACTTCTACATCAGCTTAGGAGGGGGCTGAAGAGCCTGGTGGTAGAGCAGGTCGGAGCCTATTCAGACATCAGTATATGCAGATGATATCACAGTGTGCATATCGTCACAGGAAGATCTGGACACTTTAGGACAAAAGTTGTCTTTGTATGAATGGGGCTCATCTGCATGGGTGAACTGGGCCAAGTGTGAGGGCTTCCTCCTCGGTCGGTGGGACCATCAGGCCAGACCGATCCTTCCAGCAGAACTGCAATGGAGCACAGAGGGGCTTAAGTATCTGGGTGTGTTCCTGGGGAGTGATGAATTCCAAATGGAAAACTGGGAGGGCCTTGTGGAAAAGGTGAGTGCCTGATTGTCTCGTTGGACTTGGGTCCAGCCCCAGCTGTCTTATAGGGGGAGGACTCTGGTGGTTAACACCCTGGCTGCCTCCTTTTTGTAGCATTGTTTCACCGTTTTGCAGCCTCCGGACTCTGTGATGGTGAATATACAAAGGAAGCTGGTGGATTTTTTTCTGGGGTGGGTTTCACTGGCAAAAGGCCGGTGTTTTGCACTTGCCGGTGGACGAAGGTGGGCAGGCGTTGATAGACATTGTCAGTTGAGTGGTGGCCCTTTGTTTACAGACTGTGCAGAGGCTGCTCTACGGCCCACAGCAGCGATGGCGGCTATTCTGCTTCGCAGAGCTGGAGGACTTGGTTATTACAGACATTTGTTTCTGATGGACCTGACTGGTGTGGAGCTCGTGGGAACAACAGCTTCTTATCGTTCTGTATTGAAAGCCTGGCGCTCGGTGTTGTCGTTGTCGAGAGGAGCCTTATGGATGTGCAGGAGAAGAGCCACTTTTTCATAACCCCGTAATTAGCAGTGGCCTGTTGGAATCCCCCCAGCTGAAACAAGTGTTTGTAGCGGCAGGACTGACCAGGCTGGCCGACCCGAGGGCAGAGGACAGCTGGAAAAGTGCTGCTCAGCTGTGCCAGGAGGCTGGGATTAGGTCTCAGCGAGTGATGGAACGGCTTTTGTGCGAGGTTAGAAATGGGCTGCCGCAACACTTCAGAGGAGCCTTGGAAATCTACAGATGCCATCCGCTGGTTCACTCTGTGCGGTTTCCTTTGCTGTGTGTGCGGATTGCAGGACTGCAGTCAGAGCTGACGGGAATACTGTCATCCTTCCCAGTTTTGTCAGATATGGCCACAGTGGAAAAGAAGGACATATATATGATGGTTCCGAAAGGCCGCCACAGAGCCGAGTTGGCTGTCACTGCGGAGTCCGGGTGGTCAGGTGTGTTGGCCCCGGGGGCATCTCCCAGAGGCAGTTGGAGGTCTCTGTACTGCCCTCCTATTGAGAAATGCTGTGCTGATCTCCAGTGGAGGGTGGTGCAGGGAGCTGTGGCTACGAACAGACATGTGGCTCACTTTGACCCAGGCTCAACCAGTCAGTGTGACTTTTGCTCAACAGAGGAGACCCTGAAGCACCAGTGGCTGACCTGCCCTTGTCAGACACCCCTTTTTAATGTCCTGGGACTATGGTTTCAGACACTTGGGCGAGACTTTACCGAAGAACTCTGTGTTTGGACCAAAATTTTCAGGAGCGCACCACAGGAATATATCAGTGACTAATTTCATGTTGGGACAGGCCAAGATGAGTATTTGGATAACAAGGAGGAACCGGAGAGTGGGCACAGGCTGCACAGACCCTGAACTCCTGTTGAAGAGACTGATAAGAGCACGCCTCAGGCTGGAGTTTGTATACAGCTCATGGGTAGGGGAGTTGGAAGAGTTTGAGGCTGTGTGGATGATAGGGGGGCAGCTGCTTATGGACTATTAGACATTGTAGTTTTTTTAAGTTTGTTGTGGTTGATTTTTTATTTATTTATTTATTTTCTTGACTAATAACTGGTATAAAATATTTATTAATTA
>NW_022986317.1:54119-135563 GCF_902500255.1 Thalassophryne amazonica | reverse complement strand
GTTTTATCTGAGTTTAAAAGCAGGAAATTAGAGGTCATCCATGTCTTTATGTCTGTAAGACAATCCTGCAGTTTAGCTAATTGGTGTGTGTCCTCTGGCTTCATGGATAGATAAAGCTGGGTATCATCTGCGTAACAATGAAAATTTAAGCAATGCCGTCTAATAATACTGCCTAAGGGAAGCATGTATAAAGTGAATAAAATTGGTCCTAGCACAGAACCTTGTGGAACTCCATAATTAACTTTAGTCTGTGAAGAAGATTCCCCATTTACATGAACAAATTGTAATCTATTAGACAAATATGATTCAAACCACCGCAGCGCAGTGCCTTTAATACCTATGGCATGCTCTAATCTCTGTAATAAAATTTTATGGTCAACAGTATCAAAAGCAGCAGTTTTTGTTTACATACGCTCTGCCATGAAGCTGCCAAGGGGTTTGTGTACTGCTTTTTTTTCTTCTTCCTTCCATGGCCTCCTTACTTGTACTCTGAGTTGCTCTACAAATGACAAAGAAGACAAAAGCAGATTGTGTAATTGTCAATAAAAAAAAAAAAACACAATATAAATTTTTTTGATTTGGCAAAAGCACAGCTTGCAACTTGCCATAGAGAGCATCTAATGACGAGGCAAATTCAGTGACTTGCTTATAAGTACATTATAAATATTAAAATTGTATGTTCAAAACATGTCAAAAAGTCAGGTACCAGCTGTAATGAATCATGGAGTTCAATTACAAGAAACAGTTTTTTCAGCCATTCTCAGCTCATCCGAATGCTCCTTTACATCATGGAGCAAATACCACCAAATTCTTCAGCAAATCAAATAAAATCAATTTTATTTATATAGTGCCAAATCACAACAAACAGTTGCCCCAAGGCGCTTTATATTGTAAGGCAAGGCCATACAATAATTATGTAAAACCCCAACGGTCAAAACGACCCCCTGTGAGCAAGCAAATGATGGAGAAATGATGAAGACCCTGCTGTGAAATTAGTGTTTCACACCAGCTTGTTTTCAACGTCTTCAGCCTTCTGCACCCTGCACTGTGACTGGTGCAACAAGTGAATTCACACTTTCAGAAAGTAAATACAGCTTCACATGAGCAGAGTTAAACTTCATGAACTAAATAAATGTCAGTAACCTACTGTATAACCTTTTATCACTTCACTGTGTAATGGTAGAATAATTGAAACTTCCAGCCACATAAAAACAGTCAGATTTTAACACAGATTATCATGTTTTAGCAGCATTGACTTGTTTACAAAGACTTTTTTTTTCTCTGTTTTGTTCTTCTAGTACAACAAAAGGATTCACCTCTAATCTGTCTCCCATCATTTTGGCTGGATGGAGATACAGATACGTACAGCATGACCTGCCTTGCCCCATTTAAGTGACTGCTCTGAAAATGTTCAGTGTGATCAGTCTGGGGAAAACTCACTGTTTTCTATCTCTTTCTTCTGTGTTCCCTGTTTCTTCTGGGAGGAACTCTGAGCCAGACTTGTGCTTGGACTCTTTCCTAAAACAGTAACAATCATCAGTATAATGAATTAGTGAAACCTCAAATCATTTTTTTTTAGGTTTTAAGTGCCTATCATAAAATCTGAGACCTGATTTTTGATGCCTATACTCAAGTCAAAATTCAAACTTTAGGTTTTTTTAAAACAGTCTGTGCTAACATGCTTCATCAAGGAATAATAAAGTGCCGCAAAACAGTAGAACACTACACATTTATTGTGAAACGGAGCTAACATATAACCCTGCAATACACCACAGGTACTAGGGATGGCCATTGATAAGATTTTATCGATATCGATGCCATTGGCTCTCACTGCGGTATTGTATCACTTCCTGTTCCGGAGCACAGCTGTGTTTTTCTGTATCTGTTAGCTGTTTAATCTGCGCAGTTAGATTGATCTAGTTATCTAGATTACGATTTGTTTCCCAGTGTAATCTTTACGTGCCTTAACTAAAGCACTCCTTCTGCTGAATCACCTCTAAATTATTTACACATTATTCACTTTGCGTGTTTTTAGGAATCCGCTAGCTTAGCGCAGCTACTAGCTCTTAGCCGATTTAGCATGGCGGCTTCTCCTGTCTCTCCCGCACTTTTCTGCTCTGGGTGTGAAATGTTTAGTTATTCCTCGGCCTCCTTTAGCAGTAATGGTACTTGTAATAAGTGTAGCTTATTCGTAGCTTTGGAGGCCAGGCTGGGCGAATTGGAGACTCGGCTCCGCACCGTGGAAAATTCTACAGCTAGCCAGGCCCCTGTAGTCGGTGCGGACCAAGGTAGCTTAGCCGCCGTTAGTTCCCCTCTGGCAGATCCCGAGCAGCCGGGAAAGCAGGCCGACTGGGTGACTGTGAGGAGGAAGCGTAGCCCTAAACAGAAGCCCCGTGTACACCACCAACCCGTTCACATCTCTAACCATTTTTCCCCACTCAACGACACACCCGCCGAGGATCAAACTCTGGTTATTGGCGACTCTGTTTTGAGAAATGTGAAGTTAGCGACACCAGCAACCATAGTCAATTGTCTTCCGGGGGCCAGAGCAGGCGACATTGAAGGAAATTTGAAACTGCTGGCTAAGGCTAAGCATAAATTTGGTAAGATTGTAATTCACGTCAGCAGTAATGACACCCGGTTACGCCAATTGGAGGTCACTAAAATTAACATTGAATCGGTGTGTAACTTTGCAAAAACAATGTCGGACTCTGTAGTTTTCTCTGGGCCCCTCCCCAATCGGACCGGGAGTGACATGTTTAGCCGCATGTTCTCCTTGAATTGCTGGCTGTCTGAGTGGTGTCCAAAAAATGAGGTGGGCTTCATAGATAATTGGCAAAGCTTCTGGGGAAAACCTGGTCTTGTTAGGAGAGACGGCATCCATCCCACTTTGGATGGAGCAGCTCTCATTTCTAGAAATCTGGCCAATTTTCTTAAATCCTCCAAACCGTGACTATCCAGGGTTGGGACCAGGAAGCAGAGTTGTAGTCTTACACACCTCTCTGCAGCTTATCTCCCCCTGCCATCCCCTCATTACCCCATCCCCGTAGAGACGGTGCCTGCTCCCAGACTACCAATAACCAGCAAAAATCTATTTAAGCATAAAAATTCAAAAAGAAAAAATAATATAGCACCTTCAACTGCACCACAGACTAAAACAGTTAAATGTGGTCTATTAAACATTAGGTCTCTCTCTTCTAAGTCCCTGTTGGTAAATGATATAATAATTGATCAACATATTGATTTATTCTGCCTTACAGAAACCTGGTTACAGCAGGATGAATATGTTAGTTTAAATGAGTCAACACCCCCGAGTCACACTAACTGTCAGAATGCTCGCAGCACGGGCCGAGGCGGAGGATTAGCAGCAATCTTCCATTCCAGCTTATTAATTAATCAAAACCCAGACAGAGCTTTAATTCATTTGAAAGCTTGACTCTTAGTCTTGTCCATCCAAATTGGAAGTCCCAAAAACCAGTTTTATTTGTTATTATCTATCGTCCACCTGGTCGTTACTGTGAGTTTCTCTGTGAATTTTCAGACCTTTTGTCTGACTTAGTGCTTAGCTCAGATAAGATAATTATAGTGGGCGATTTTAACATCCACACAGATGCTGAGAATGACAGCCTCAACACTGCATTTAATCTATTATTAGACTCAATTGGCTTTGCTCAAAAAGTAAATGAGTCCACCCACCACTTTAATCATATCTTAGATCTTGTTCTGACTTATGGTATGGAAATAGAAGACTTAACAGTATTCCCTGAAAACTCCCTTCTGTCTGATCATTTCTTAATAACATTTACATTTACTCTGATGGACTACCCAGCAGTGGGGAATAAGTTTCATTACACTAGAAGTCTTTCAGAAAGCACTGTAACTAGGTTTAAGGATATGATTCCTTCTTTATGTTCTCTAATGCCATATACCAACACAGTGCAGAGTAGCTACCTAAACTCTGTAAGTGAGATAGAGTATCTCGTCAATAGTTTTACATCCTCATTGAAGACAACTTTGGATGCTGTAGCTCCTCTGAAAAAGAGAGCTTTAAATCAGAAGTGCCTGACTCCGTGGTATAACTCACAAACTCGTAGCTTAAAGCAGATAACCCGTAAGTTGGAGAGGAAATGGTGTCTCACTAATTTAGAAGATCTTCACTTAGCCTGGAAAAAGAGTCTGTTGCTCTATAAAAAAAGCCCTCCGTAAAGCTAGGACATCTTTCTACTCATCACTAATTGAAGAAAATAAGAACAACCCCAGGTTTCTTTTCAGCACTGTAGCCAGGCTGACAAAGAGTCAAAGCTCTATTGAGCTGAGTATTCCATTAACTTTAACTAGTAATGACTTCATGACTTTCTTTGCTAACAAAATTTTAACTATTAGAGAAAAAAATACTCATAACCATCCCAAAGACGTATCGTTATCTTTGGCTGCTTTCAGTGATGCCGGTATTTGGTTAGACTCTTTCTCTCCGATTGTCCTGTCTGAGTTATTTTCATTAGTTACTTCATCCAAACCATCAACATGTTTATTAGACCCCATTCCTACCAGGCTGCTCAAGAAATATATGATCAATCTATCTTTGTTAGTTGGCTATGTACCACAGGCTTTTAAGGTGGCAGTAATTAAACCATTACTTAAAAAGCCAACACTTGACCCAGCTATCTTAGCTAATTATAGGCCAATCTCCAACCTTCCTTTTCTCTCAAAAATTCTTGAAAGGGTAGTTGTAAAACAGCTAACTGATCATCTGCAGAGGAATGGTCTATTTGAAGAGTTTCAGTCAGGTTTTAGAATTCATCATAGTACAGAAACAGCATTAGTGAAGGTTACAAATGATCTTCTTATGGCCTCGGACAGTGGACTCATCTCTGTGCTTGTTCTGTTAGACCTCAGTGCTGCTTTTGATACTGTTGACCATAAAATTTTATTACAGAGATTAGAGCATGCCATAGGTATTAAAGGCACTGCGCTGCGGTGGTTTGAATCATATTTGTCTAATAGATTACAATTTGTTCATGTAAATGGGGAATCTTCTTCACAGACTAAAGTTAATTATGGAGTTCCACAAGGTTCTGTGCTAGGACCAATTTTATTCACTTTATACATGCTTCCCTTAGGCAGTATTATTAGACGGTATTGCTTAAATTTTCATTGTTACGCAGATGATACCCAGCTTTATCTATCCATGAAGCCAGAGGACACACACCAATTAGCTAAACTGCAGGATTGTCTTACAGACATAAAGACATGGATGACCTCTAATTTCCTGCTTTTAAACTCAGATAAAACTGAAGTTATTGTACTTGGCCCCACAAATCTTAGAAACATGGTGTCTAACCAGATCCTTACTCTGGATGGCATTACCCTGACCTCTAGTAATACTGTGAGAAATCTTGGAGTCATTTTTGATCAGGATATGTCATTCAAAGCGCATATTAAACAAATATGTAGGACTGCTTTTTTGCATTTATGCAATATCTCTAAAATCAGAAAGGTCTTGTCTCAGAGTGATGCTGAAAAACTAATTCATGCATTTATTTCCTCTAGGCTGGACTATTGTCATTCATTATTATCAGGTTGTCCTAAAAGTTCCCTAAAAAGCCTTCAGTTAATTCAAAATGCTGCAGCTAGAGTACTGACAGGGACTAGAAGGAGAGAGCATATCTCACCCGTGTTGGCCTCTCTTCATTGGCTTCCTGTTAATTCTAGAATAGAATTTAAAATTCTTCTTCTTACTTATAAGGTTTTGAATAATCGGGTCCCATCTTATCTTAGGGACCTCGTAGTACCATATCACCCCAATAGAGCGCTTCGCTCTCAGACTGCAGGCTTACTTGTAGTTCCTAGGGTTTGTAAGAGTAGAATGGGAGGCAGAGCCTTCAGCTTTCAGGCTCCTCTCCTGTGGAACCAGCTCCCAATTCAGATCAGGGAGACAGACACCCTCTCTACTTTTAAGATTAGGCTTAAAACTTTCCTTTTTGCTAAAGCTTATAGTTAGGGCTGGATCAGGTGACCCTGAACCATCCCTTAGTTATGCTGCTATAGACGTAGACTGCTGGGGGGTTCCCATGATGCACTGTTTCTTTCTCTTTTTGCTCTGTATGCACCACTCTGCATTTAATCATTAGTGATTGATCTCTGCTCTCTTCCACAGCATCTCTTTTTCCTGGTTCTCTCCCTCAGCCCCAACCAGTCCCAGTAGAAGACTGCCCCTCCCTGAGCCTGGTTCTGCTGGAGGTTTCTTCCTGTTACAAGGGAGTTTTTCCTTCCCACTGTAGCCAAGTGCTTGCTCACAGGGGGTCGTTTTGACCGTTGGGGTTTTACATAATTATTGTATGGCTTTGCCTTACAATATAAAGCGCCTTGGGGCAACTGTTTGTTGTGATTTGGTGCTATATATATAAAAAAAAAAAAATTGATTGATTGAATTGATTATCGATTCCGCTTATCGATCCAATTCCTTATTGATTCCCTTATCAATATCCCTTGTGAATTTTCTGTGTACTAAAAGTAGGCTTTATTTTCTATGTCAACAACATTTTAAATTGGTCACTAGGTCCTTGATCTCTGGACATAAATAAAAATAAAATCTGTAGTTTTTGTCAAAAGCATTTCCTTTCTGACATTTTGGCATGAATGTCTCTCCGTACCTCTGAGCTGAGCTCAGCCGGCTGCTGCACATCAGCGTCTCGTTTTGGGAGGAAAAAACATTTTGATTGCAGTTTGTTTGTATTACAATGTTTTGAAAGAGGTATCATTTGATTGAAACGGCGTTTCGCTTTAAATTTATTAATTCCGACTGGACTCTTATCGTTCTAACTTGACTCGGCAGAGAGCCGCACAGCGTTTGGAGCTGTGTGAACACAACGGAGGAGTGACTCATGATTGACATATTCAGGGATGAAGTGGTGAAAAACAAAAAAAGCTGAAACCCAAAATTACCCCCCAACACCACCCACACAAAAAAGTTTGAATTCTAGAAGCTCTGAAATACAATCTGACACTATTCCAGACAATAAACTGCAGTGAGTGCAGCATCCATTTAGTGAGAAAAAAAAACTTTCCTTATTCAGATTCATTCCAGTAATATTCTGCTCTTACTAGGATGCAGCAGTTTTCTAGTTTGTCAGATAGTTCTGGAGGAAATCACTGAAGAAATTAACAAACTGAAAATATGGTTTGACCGAAACAAACTGTCAATAAACTTAAATAAAACAGGGATGAAATGGAGGAGTAAGAGTCATTAGGTGTTCACAGGAAACACTTATTTATTTCTATATGTATTTATTTATTTTCATAGTTACATGGTTTTATCTTTTTTGTTGTGTTTTGTTTCATTAGGTTCTTTTTCTCTTTCTCTAAAATTGTACTGTAACATGATTAGTTAACTATTGTCTATTATGTCGACTATTATTGTTGTTGCTATTATTATTAATACATGAATAAAAATAAATTTAATTACAATTAAAATTACAATTTGACTCCTTTACGACAACAAACACTGAAGCATTATTTATACAGAAAACAAATCAACACAAACGTACTGATGCGAACAGCTTAATGCTAACTTTAACAATGAAAACGCCATAGACATGCTAACATGTTAGCATCGGTCTGGTTTTAAAGTTATAAAATACATTTATCAACTGTTTCAGAAGACCATAACAGGTCAGTTTAACATAAAAAATATTAAATATTACTCAGACATATCTTCTTCAGGGTTTTAGCAGAGAAAAATTAGGAAAAGAATGAATCACTAAATCGTAGATCAAAGCACTGCTTTGATCTGCGAATCACTGCTTTGATTGGTCCAAGGTTCAAAGCAAAGCCGCGCTGCAGAAAAGTTGATTACAGACCCGCTGCAGGTCTGTAATCAATCAATAGAGAAATTATCATATTCCTGACAAACACCCCCAAAACAACAGCCACTCTGAAGGACCGATAATGGAATCATTAAGCAAAAAGCTTATTGATGTTGGTGGATCGAATCATTTCTTGACGATACCCATCCCTAACAGGTACTCAACAATGGTGACCACAAAGGCTCCATATACAGTAGAAGAGTCAAAATCAAGCATGCTAAATCAGTAATTATAAAGTCTTTGTACACTAATATATGACACTCAGGTGGCCAAGTGGTTGGTGCACTTGGTTTGAGTGTGGAAGGTTCCCGGTTCAAACTCTACCCCTGTCACATTTCTCAGGGTTGTGAAATGAAAACTGTAAAATCCGAGGAAAATTTGCAGTGGGTCTGGGGGGCACAGCCCCCCTAGAGCCAGGGTTTAAGGCCCGCGGGGTAGGGCTGTTCATGTTATATAGTGAAAAAATTAAAAAACGTGGTGAGAGATGTCGGGCCTCATTGTTTTTGTTCCACTTGGGGTTTTGTAGGTACAAACCAAATTTGAACTCAATCAGATAAGATTTAGAGGCCCCCCAGAGTGACACATTTTCCTCTGCCTCCACTGGCAAGACAACGTCACCCTAACGGGAGAAGACTCTGATGCCCGTACTTTTCCTTTACAGGAACATGTGACGGCTTCTAATCACAAAAAGTGGTGGTTGATTGGTCACCCAGAGGAGAACATTACTGGAATTACTGGATTACTACATTGCTTGTTTGGGGAAAATTGTTGCTTTGTGGGGACCCATAAACAATGTCTGATTAGAATCAAATTTGTCACAGATCTTTTATTTTATTAGTGGAACAAGAACAACATGTGGCCCAAAAGATTTTGTAACATTTGATATTTTGAACAGGGCCCCAAAAACCAAATTAATTTTATATCTAATGATACATTTTCAGCATCTCCTGAAAGAGAAAAATATCAAAAGAAGTGCATATTTAAATGATCCTACATTCAAACTTTCATTTGAACTGTCAATGATAATGTTGAAATACCAGAATATGACGTGGAAGTAGGACTTGGAATGAGTTTCCTTTTAGCTGTAAAGCAAATTATGCATCGACTCAAAACAATTAAACTACATGAAATATATGAAAACTGAAAAGACTGTTAAAGCATTTCAAAAACCACAGCTAAAGATGGGAGAATATTTTGAAAATCAGGGTAAAATATCAATAACATACTTTATAGTAAAAAAAAGTCACTTATATTCTTGTGTAAATTCCTGTAAATCCATTCAAAGCCAGGTCTTTTTTTCCAATAAAAAAAGTCTACAATAATAAAAAAGTCACATTATCTTGTTTGAAATCCTGTTTGAACAGCACAATGTTTATTTTCCAGAGACAAAACACTTCTTACCGTGTTTCTTGAGGGCACAAGATGCAGTGAGCTTTTCCCATTTCTTTTATCTGCGTCCGTGATGACAAAGTTTAAATTCAACCCAGCACCAATTCCACGGTTTCTTGTCCTTATTAAACTTTTTCGATTACAACATGAACACCCCACCCCCCTCCCCATGATGAAATCCACGGAATTCCTCAGATCGATGGAGTTTTCACAGCCCTAATTTCTCCATGTAATGTGGAGTTATGTTAGGAAGGGCATCCGGCATAAAATTTGTGCCAATTCATCATGTAGATCCACCGTGGATTTGCTGTGACAACCCGGAGTGCAAACAAGGGAGCAGCCAAAGAGGCTTACTTTTTACCTGCAATAATATATGACCGTTAAATGGTGGAGGTCCTGGAGGGTGCCTGGGAGTATGCCCATCCAATCTACAATCTACATGTGTTTTGTGGACTTGGAGAAGGCGTATGCTCAGGTACCCTGGGAGATACTGTGGGAGTATGGTGTGAGGGGGTCCCTTCTTAGCGCCATCCAATCTCTGTACTCACAAAGCGAGAGCTGTGTTCAGGTTCTAGTTGGACTGTGCCTCGTCACCAATCCTGTTTGCGATATTCATGGATAGGATATTGAGGCGTAGTCGGGGGAGGAGGGTTTCCAGTTTGGTGGGCTCAGGGTCTCATCACTGCTTTTTGCAGATGATGTGGTCCTGTTGGCTTCATCAGCTGGTGACCTCCAACAGTCACTGGATCGGTTCACAGCCGAGTGTGAAGCAGCTGGGATGAGGATCAGCACCTCTAAATCTGAGGCCAGTAGGAAACTGATGGATTGCCTACTCCAGGTAGGGAATGAGGTCTTGCCCCAAGTAAAGGAGTTCAAGTACCTCGGGGTCTCGTTCACGAGTGAGGGGACAGTGGAGCGTGAGATTGGCCAGAGAATCGGTGCAGCAGGGGTGGTATTGCAT
Organism: Thalassophryne amazonica; assembly: GCF_902500255.1. Lineage (NCBI taxonomy): Eukaryota > Metazoa > Chordata > Actinopteri > Batrachoidiformes > Batrachoididae > Thalassophryne > Thalassophryne amazonica. The sequence continues at coordinate 125,348 of NW_022986317.1, read as the reverse complement.
TCACTCTACCGTACTGTGACGAAAAGGGAGCTGAGCCAAAAGACGAAGCTCTCGATCTACTGGTCAGTCTTCATTCCTAATCTCACCTATGGTCATGAGGGTTGGGTCATGACCAAAAGAACTAGATCGCGGGTACAAGCGGCTGAAATGGACTTCCTTAGAAGGGTGGCTGGTGTCGCCTCAGAGACAGGGTGAGAACCTCGTTCATCCGTGGGGAGCTCAGAGTAGAGTCGCTGCTCCTTCGCACTGAGGTGGTTCGGGCATCTGGTAAGGATGCCTCCTGGGCACCTCCCTAGGGAGGTGTTCGGGGCACGTCCATCTGGGAGGAGACCCTGGGGAAGACCCAGGACTAGGTGGAGAGATTATGTCTCCACACTGGCCTGGGAACGCCTCAGAATCCCCCAGTCAGACGTGGTCAATGTGGCACAGAAAAGGGAAGTCTGGGGTCCACTGCTGGAGCTGTTGCCGCCGCGACCCGATCCCAGATAAGCGGTTGAAGATGAGCGAGTAAATGGTGGTAAATTTATCTTTGCCTTGTACACTGTACTTTCATTAATAGCCACATAACTTACCATCAATATCTGAATTTCCCAACTCACTGCTCCAGTCAGCTTTCTTTTCTTTTGTCTTTTTTTTCTTCTTTAAAGGCCTCTGGCTCAGGCTTTCTGAGCTCTGACCTGCAAGACACACATATTAGATGCTGTTACCTCATGAAACATGAGATAAACCAGCTAAAAAGATTCCAGTATTTTAAAGAACTGGCATTTCCAACATAATGTAGTTCATTTAAAGTGTTTTTCAGGGACCTCAAAGACATTGCACACTATAAGTTAAATCGTCACAGAAAACAACACAGTAAACATGTGACCACTAAAAACAGCTAACTGGATGCTTATTCTGAACTTAACGTAGCATCAGTGTCCATAAATTTACAAAACAGTTGTATGTAACTAAACTCAGCCACATGGCATGTGCAGCCAGTACATTCTGAGTGCTGGTCCCAAGCCCAGATAAATGAGGAGGGTTGTGCCAGGAAGGTCATCCAACATCAATCAATCAATCAATCAATTTTTTTATATAGCGCCAAATCACAACAAACAGTTGCCCCAAGGCGCTTTATATTGTAAGGCAAGGCCATACAATAATTATGTAAAACCCCAACGGTCAAAACGACCCCCTGTGAGCAAGCACTTGGCTACAGTGGGAAGGAAAAACTCCCTTTTAACAGGAAGAAACCTCCAGCAGAACCAGGCTCAGGGAGGGGCAGTCTTCTGCTGGGACTGGTTGGGGCTGAGGGAGAGAACCAGGAAAAAGACATGCTGTGGAGGGGAGCAGAGATCGATCACTAATGATTAAATGCAGAGTGGTGCATACAGAGCAAAAAGAGAAAGAAACAGTGCATCATGGGAACCCCCCAGCAGTCTACGTCTATAGCAGCATAACTAAGGGATGGTTCAGGGTCACCTGATCCAGCCCTAACTATAAGCTTTAGCAAAAAGGAAAGTTTTAAGCCTAATCTTAAAAGTAGAGAGGGTGTCTGTCTCCCTGATCTGAATTGGGAGCTGGTTCCACAGGAGAGGAGCCTGAAAGCTGAAGGCTCTGCCTCCCATTCTACTCTTACAAACCCTAGGAACTACAAGTAAGCCTGCAGTCTGAGAGCGAAGCGCTCTATTGGGGTGATATGGTACTACGAGGTCCCTAAGATAAGATGGGACCTGATTATTCAAAACCTTATAAGTAAGAAGAAGAATTTTAAATTCTATTCTAGAATTAACAGGAAGCCAATGAAGAGAGGCCAATATAGGTGAGATATGCTCTCTCCTTCTAGTCCCCGTCAGTACTCTAGCTGCAGCATTTTGAATTAACTGAAGGCTTTTTAGGGAACTTTTAGGACAACCTGATAATAATGAATTACAATAGTCCAGCCTAGAGGAAATAAATGCATGAATTAGTTTTTCAGCATCACTCTGAGACAAGACCTTTCTGATTTTAGAGATATTGCGTAAATGCAAAAAAGCAGTCCTACATATTTGTTTAATATGCGCTTTGAATGACATATCCTGATCAAAAATGACTCCAAGATTTCTCACAGTATTACTAGAGGTCAGGGTAATGCCATCCAGAGTAAGGATCTGGTTAGACACCATGTTTCTAAGATTTGTGGGGCCAAGTACAATAACTTCAGTTTTATCTGAGTTTAAAAGCAGGAAATTAGAGGTCATCCATGTCTTTATGTCTGTAAGACAATCCTGCAGTTTAGCTAATTGGTGTGTGTCCTCTGGCTTCATGGATAGATAAAGCTGGGTATCATCTGCGTAACAATGAAAATTTAAGCAATACCGTCTAATAATACTGCCTAAGGGAAGCATATATAAAGTGAATAAAATTGGTCCTAGCACAGAACCTTGTGGAACTCCATAATTAACTTTAGTCTGTGAAGAAGATTCCCCATTTACATGAACAAATTGTAATCTATTAGACAAATATGATTCAAACCACCGCAGCGCAGTGCCTTTAATACCTATGGCATGCTCTAATCTCTGTAATAAAATTTTATGGTCAACAGTATCAAAAGCAGCACTGAGGTCTAACAGAACAAGCACAGAGATGAGTCCACTGTCCAAGGCCATAAGAAGATCATTTGTAACCTTCACTAATGCTGTTTCTGTACTATGATGAATTCTAAAACCTGACTGAAACTCTTCAAATAGACCATTCCTCTGCAGATGATCAGTTAGCTGTTTTACAACTACCCTTTCAAGAATTTTTGAGAGAAAAGGAAGGTTGGAGATTGGCCTATAATTAGCTAAGATAGCTGGGTCAAGTGATGGCTTTTTAAGTAATGGTTTAATTACTGCCACCTTAAAAGCCTGTGGTACATAGCCAACTAACAAAGATAGATTGATCATATTTAAGATCGAAGCATTAAATAATGGTAGGGCTTCCTTGAGCAGCCTGGTAGGAATGGGGTCTAATAAACATGTTGATGGTTTGGATGAAGTAACTAATGAAAATAACTCAGACAGAACAATCGGAGAGAAAGAGTCTAACCAAATACCGGCATCACTGAAAGCAGCCAAAGATAACGATACGTCTTTGGGATGGTTATGAGTAATTTTTTCTCTAATAGTTAAAATTTTGTTAGCAAAGAAAGTCATGAAGTCATTACTAGTTAAAGTTAATGGAATACTCAGCTCAATAGAGCTCTGACTCTTTGTCAGCCTGGCTACAGTGCTGAAAAGAAACCTGGGGTTGTTCTTATTTTCTTCAATTAGTGATGAGTAGAAAGATGTCCTAGCTTTACGGAGGGCTTTTTTATAGAGCAACAGACTCTTTTTCCAGGCTAAGTGAAGATCTTCTAAATTAGTGAGACGCCATTTCCTCTCCAACTTACGGGTTATCTGCTTTAAGCTACGAGTTTGTGAGTTATACCACGGAGTCAGACACTTCTGATTTAAAGCTCTCTTTTTCAGAGGAGCTACAGCATCCAAAGTTGTCTTCAATGAGGATGTAAAACTATTGACGAGATACTCTATCTCCCTTACAGAGTTTAGGTAGCTACTCTGCACTGTGTTGTTATATGGCATTAGAGAACATAAAGAAGGAATCATATCCTTAAACCTAGTTACAGCGCTTTCTGAAAGACTTCTAGTGTAATGAAACTTATTCCCTACTGCTGGGTAGTCCATCAGAGTAAATGTAAATGTTATTAAGAAATGATCAGACAGAAGGGAGTTTTCAGGGAATACTGTTAAGTCTTCTATTTCCATACCATAAGTCAGAACAAGATCTAAGATATGATTCAAGTGGTGGGTGGACTCATTTACTTTTTGAGCAAAGCCAATAGAGTCTAATAATAGATTAAATGCAGTGTTGAGGCTGTCATTCTCAGCATCTGTGTGGATGTTAAAATCGCCCACTATAATTATCTTATCTGAGCTAAGCACTAAGTCAGACAAAAGGTCTGAAAATTCACAGAGAAACTCACAGTAACGACCAGGTGGACGATAGATAATAACAAATAAAACTGGTTTTTGGGACTTCCAATTTGGATGGACAAGACTAAGAGACAAGCTTTCAAATGAATTAAAGCTCTGTCTGGGTTTTTGATTAATTAATAAGCTGGAATGGAAGATTGCTGCTAATCCTCCGCCCCGGCCCGTGCAACATAAAACAACATAAAACAAGCCAACCCAAATACAAACTTAATTTCCAGACCGGATCGGTCAAGGCCCAGGTTAACAATGAACGCCACCAGTGCCACTGCCCAACATGTTGCCCGTGGAAATTGGGCTACTGCTGGGCGAAGAAGAGGAGGAAAACATGTCTAGAGACAGTGTGAGAAGATGAAAACTTGAAGGGTGGAAGTGAGAGTCGGGACTTTGACTATTAGCAATATGACTGGTGAAGGGAGAGAGCTGGCTGAAAGGATGGAGAGGAGAAAGGAAGACATATTGTGTGTGCAAGAGACCAAGTGGAAGGGATTTAAGAGCAAGAGCATAGGTGGGGAGTTCAACTTGTTGTATTATGGTGAGGAAGAGAAATGGTGTTTGGGTTAATTTAAATGAAGAGTATGTTAAAAGAGTGTGTTTGAGGTTAAGCGAGTGTCTCACGGTGATGAGTGTGAAGTTTGAAATTGAAGGGGTGATGATGAATATCATCAGTGCATATGCTCCACAGATAGGTTACAAGATGAAGGAGAAAAAGATTTCTGGAGTGAGTTAGATGAGGTGGTGGAGAGTGAACCCAAGCATGAAACAGTGGTGATAGGAGTGGACTTCAATGGTAAAGAGAACAGTGGTGATGAGGAAGTAATGATCAAGTGTTGTATGGCTGGCGTGCCTGGCTGCCTTTTTGTTTCTGTCTTTTGTCCTGTCTTTTGTTTTTCCTTCCAGGTGGCTTGCATTTGGGACTGAGTGGTTGTGTAGCTGAGTTTATCAGGACCTCACCCTGATCACCTGAGGCTGATCACCTGCGGCTCGTCAGGACTCACAGCTGTGGTGCATCTACATGGATTGGAACATGGTGGCATTTAAGACTGGAGTACACAGTGTGTATTTGCCAGAGACTCGACCTTGTGACCAGACGGGTGAGATCGTCGTCTCGGGAGCCATCTCATCATCAGTGGATGCAGAGAACGTCCAGGTTTGATGCATGGTCTGTGAAAGAGGAGGGGGTGAGGTCTCACGCTCGTCAGCACACTTCCTGAGGTACGTTAGATTTTGTGACTAACATTTATACAGTCAGTAAATGTGGTGTCCCTCACACCTTATTATATTGAGCTGTATGTAGTCGTGTAATCAGCTTCCACTGCAGTGGAGTTTTGTGAACAGGGTGTTCTATACCTCCAGGGTGGGAAGCTGATTAGTAATTAAGCCAGGAAGTGTTTGCTGTTTGTGCACCTTTAAGTGTTCTCTCTGTGTGTTGAGTGTGGACTCACATAATGATTCCTTCTTTCACAGACTCGGTTTGTCGCGGCCACCTGGGGGGTGTCGGCGGGGTCCTTGGGTCCGAATTGGTTCTGGCTCCGGACCGTTGGCGCTGCTGGGAGCGCACCGCAAAACCACCACGCCAGACCGCGCACTTTTATATTTTTTCACAGCACTGTTATGTTCATTAAACTCTTATCCTTTGTACCGTGCTCTGCTTATTTTATACTGGGTCCTTCAAACGCTGGTCGGTTCTCCGGGCTGCGTCCGACACATAACAATCAAGGACAGGAATGTGGAAGAGCCAACTGTAGTTGATTATGCAAAAAGGATGGAAATGGCTGTGGTGAATACCCACATTAAGAAATGGGAGAAGCACAGGGTGACATATAAGAGTGGAGGAAGGTGCACACAGGTGGACTACATTCTTTATAGGAGATACAAACTAAAAGAAATCAGAGACTGTAAGGTGATGGCAGGAGAGAGTGTAGCTAGACAGCATAGGATGGTGGTTTGTAGGATGACTTTAGAGGTGGTGAAGAAGAAGAGAGTGAGAGCTCAACAAAGGATCAGATGGTGGAAGCTGAAGAAGGAAGCCTGCTGTGTGAAATTCAGTCAGCAGGTGAGAGAAGCACTGAATGGAGGGCAAGCAGTTTTAGGCAATTGGAAAAGTACTGCAGATGTGGTGACTGGGTGTAACATCTCGACAATGAAAGGAAGACAAGGATGAGTTCCAGGAAATCATAAGGAGAAAGAGGATGGTGATAAAGTTTTGGGACTGTCAGAGAGATGAAGAAAGTAGACAAGAGTACAAGGAGATGCAGCATAAGGCGAAAACAGAAGTGGCAAAACCTAAAGAAAAAGCATATTGCGAGCTGTACAAGAAGTTGAATAGTAAGGAAGGAGAAAAGAACTTGTACCGATTGGCCAGACAAATGGACAGAGCTGGAAAGGATGTGCAGCAGTTTAAGGTGGTAAAAAAATGCAGTTGCTAATGTGCCCGACAAGTGAGGAGAGTGTGTGGAGAAGGGAAGGGAATATTCTGAGGAGCTGATGAATAAAGAAAATGAGAACGAGAAAAGGCTGGATGATGTGGAGAGAGTAAATCAGGAAGTACAAGGGATAAGTAAGGTTGAAGCTATGAAGAGGATGAAGAGTGGAAAGGCAATTGGTCCAGATGACATTCCGGTGGAGGCATGGAAATGCCTTGGAGAGATGGCAGTGGAGTTTCTAACCAGATTGGTGAATAAAATCTTGGAAAGTGAGAGGATGCCTGAGGAGTGGAGACGAAGTGTGCTGGTTCCTATTTTCCTATAGAACAAGGGTGATGTGCAGAGCTGCAGTAACTACAGAGGCATAAAGTTCATCAGCCACAGCATGAAGTTATGAGAAAGAGTAGTAGAAGCTAGACTTAGAAAACAGGTGAAGATCTGTGAGCAGCAATATGGTTTCATGCCGAGAAAGAGCACTACAGATGCAATGTTTGCTCTGAGAATACTGTTGGAGAAGTACAGAGAAGGACAGAAAGAGTTACATTGTGTGTTTGTGGACTTAGAAAAAGCTTATGATAGGGTGCCAAGAGGGAGGGACATTCTGGTGGAGGCATGGAAATGCCTTGGAGAGATGGCAGTGGAGTTTCTAACCAGATTGCTGAATAAAATGTTGGAAAGTGAGAGGATGCCTAAGAGGTCCTGAGGAGTGGAGACGAAGTGCACTGGTTCCTGTTTTTAACAACAAGGGTGATGTGTTGAGCTGCAGTAACTACAGAGGCATGAACTTGATCAGCCACAGCATGAAGTTATGGAAAAGAGTAGTAGTTGTTAGCCTTAGAAAACAGATGAAGATCTGTGAACAGCAATATGGTTTCATGCAGAGAAAGACCACTATGAATGCAATGTTTGCTCTGAGAATACTGATGGAGGAGTGCGGAGGAGGCCAGAAGGAGTTACAGTATAATGTGTGCTTGTGGATTTAGAGAAAACTTATGGCAGGGTGCCAAGAGAAGAGTTGTGGTATTGTATGAAGACGTCTGGAGTGGCAGAGAAGTCTGTAAGGGTAGTCCAGGACATGTACAAGGACAGTGTGACAGCGGTGAGATGCACAATAGGAATGACAGACTCATTCAAGGTGGAGGTGGGATTACACCAAGGATCAGCTCTGAGTCCTTTCTTGTTTGCAGTGGTGATGGACAGGTTGATGGATGAGATCAGACAGGAGTCCCCATGGACTATGATATTTGCAGAGAACATTGTATCTGTAGTGACAGTAGAGAACAGGTTGAGTCTAGTCTGGAGAGGTGGAGATATGCTTTGGAGAGAAGGGAAATGAAAGTTTGTAGAAGCAAGACTGAGTCCATGTGTGTGAATGAGAGGGAGCCCAGTGGAATAGTGCAGTTACAAGGAGTAGAAGTGGTGAAAGTAGATGAGTTTAAATATTTGGGGTCAACTGTTCAAAGTAATGGAGAGTGTGGTAGAGAGGTGAAGAAGAGAGTGCAGGCAGGGTGGAGTGGGTGGAGAAAGGTGGCAGGAGTGATTTGTGACCGAAGAATATCAGCAAGAGTGAAGGAGAAAGTTTACAAGACAGTAGTGAGACCAGCTATGTTGGACAGCTTAGAGACGGTGGCACTAACAAAAAGACAGGAGGCAGAGCTGGAGGTGGCAGAACTGAAGATGTCGCAATACTCTTAAGGAGTGATGAGAATGGACAAGATTAACAATGAACATATCAGAAACAAATGATCTGCTCTGGCACCCATTAATGGAGCAGTCAAAAGAAGAAGAAGAATGTATGTAACCAGGGGAACATGTAAATAAAGAGTACTAAGCATTTACTACAATGGATTATTTAGCTCAGAACAGTTCCAATACCAACAAAGTAAAAGCATGGAACTGTTTCTACTAATTGATAGATTAGTCTTGAAATGTTTTAAATGGATCCTTGTTTTCCTTGTTTTCCTTTGGTTTTTTCAAACCTACCGTCATCCACAACTTTGGCCCTTTTTTTACTCTGGTGTGGGACAGTCTCAGTCAATGTGGTATTTTCATCTTAGAGAAAAAACAAAGATCAGCTGTTTATATTTCAGTGTTCAGTTACAACTACTGCTGATCCCAAGATTTTTTGACTCACCATCCACATCTGAAGTTCTGTCCTTACTGAAGAGGTCAGCTTCTGTTTGGGGAGATAAAAGGTCTGAGCATCCACCTGAAAAATGAGAACAAACACAACGTGAGGCTTTATACTGTGCAGAATAGGAAACAAAGACAGAATCAAAACAAGTTAAAAAATCAAGTTATCATGTGTTCAGAATCAAAACAAGTTAAAAAATCAAGTTATCATGTGTTCATACACTATTTCAACAAAACTTCTCCACCATAAAGATAACATCAAGACTGTCATAGTGTCTCTATTTTACAGCATTTGTTGACACTTTCTCAGGGAAGTAATAATATTCAGTTGTGTATTTTATCATTAAGTTTATGACGATGGTGTTTAACTGAAGTACAATATATTCAGAAAAGCTTTAATAATCTGTCCTTCTCCTGTATGTAATGAGGGAGATAAAATATTTGAAACATAAAAATAGCACCTTTGACTATGAGCTTGATAATCCAAATCTAACTAAATGTAACTATTTCTAATAACAGCTGAACATCATAAACTCAGTATGAACCAAGTGGCATGGATATTGTACTCGATTTCAGTTGACTTCATATGAGAACCTAAAAATAAAGGCAGTCACTGAGAACAGCCAAAAGCTAGAAGTAACTTTAACAAATATATGTCTGTATTTATGAATGAATGTAAAGAATGAATATGTTTCATTATAACCCAAAGATATTCAGAATATATAAAACAGAGAAAAGCATTAGATCCTTACAACTGAGAAGCTGGACTATGCAAGTGTGTTAAAGATTAATAAATTAAATCAAAATAGTTGCATAACTGCTGCTGTAATAGAGACTTTTTAAAACTGACCATTCTAACTCTTAGGTCTGTACCATGATTCTTCTTTCTGCTTGAGTTCATTTTCTTCACTGGAACAGTGACACAACTTGATATGCAACTTTCACCTGTAAAAATGACAGATTAAATTTACTGCTCAGCAGAATTAAAATTCATTAAGTGTGAATTGCATAAACTATCTCAATAACTGAGGTTGTACTAATATTGTGTCACTATTATGTGTAAGAAGAAATTAGAAATAATTTTCCTTTTTGTTATTGATCTGATTTAGATGATAAGTGTCACTGTACAAACAGAAATGTCACAAACCATTTTGGAAATTCTCAGATTTGTCAAAACACTTTTTAGTTCTTAGGATCTCCGATAACTAATGTGACAATTTTTATGAGAAACCCCTTTGATGAGTGTAAAACAGCAGGTCAAAACTGCATCAGATGCAGTGCATACATACCACCAACAGAGAGGTCAATGGTGTTGAGATTCTTCCCTGTTAAGGCCCCAGTGCCTTGTTCCATAGCAAACAGAAGTTTTCTTATTTTGGCAATCTGAAAGGTTTTGTCAGTCTGTCTGTAAAAGTCCCGATGAACTCTGATGTCATGTCCCATGAATCTTGCGACTTGTTCAAGCTCTTGTTCACTTAGATCCAGCAGTTGACACAAAGTGGCCACCTGTTTTCTTAACTTAGTTGATCTCAGGAGCTCTGGGTTTTCTGCTTTGCTTTCCTCTGCATATTTTTGCAAGCAGTCACATCCACGTATGTTTGTTATGGCACCAGGTCTTGCAAAGAGATAAGGGTTTTCAGCAGGTATGCCAGCTTCATCTCTCTTTTTAATCAACAAATTGATTGACTCCTGCATTCACTCGGTCAAGAAAACAGGTACCTTCCTGCCTCGTTTCCCCCGGACTTCTATACGAGTGAGTAACTTGCTAAGTTCTTTTTCCAAAGGAGATAGGGTTTCATAAATGTCTTTGTTTATGACAGTTGAGCTTGCTGTCTTGTAGGTGTCAAGAGTCAAGCGTGATGCTTCCCCTTCACGACGTTTGTTGAAGATGATGGTTTCACTTAACATTTTGTAGGCTGTTAAACTTTGCTTCTGTGTCAGTTTTTCTTTTGCTTTATCCTCTACCATCCTGAGATGGTCCCTCAGAATGATCACATTTTTGGTCAGGGGGATGTCATCTTGTTTGTTCCATCTCTTTTCTTGTATTGTTTGATGAGCACTGACAGAAACATGGTTCTTCCAGTTCTTTTCCAAAAGCTCCAAGAATTTCTTTGCCTTCCTCTCTCCTTGGTCATCATCATTCATGAGTGTTTGTCCAATTAGGACCTCCACTGCTCCTTTCAGACTAAATCCAATTTTGACAGCTGTGGAGGGTTTTCCATACTCATTTTTGCCAGGACTAAATTCTGTAATCTTCTTAGCCACACTGACAAGAAACTGAAATTTTGAGGGTGTACATAAGTCTTGAAGACCTCTCACAGTCTTGTCCATATCTTTAGCAACCAACATGAATCTGCCAAGTTCCCTCATTTTCTGTGCAATGTAGTGGTGTCTTGACTTCACACGCCCATGTTTTGCATACAGTGATTCTCCATACATGCAAATCAAGGAATCACTCCTGATGTGAAAGGACACATCATCTTGTCGCATGTTATTAACGATATTTTGACATCCAATTGGAAGCAGGCGTGCAGCACGACTTTGGACACTTTTTCCTTTATTTTTCTCATCATCTGTCACACAGAGTTTTTTACTTCCACATGAGGACAGATGTTTCCATAGCTCCTTTTTTACAAACATCCCATAACAATAGATGCATGGCAAATAATCCTCAACCAAAGCCTTGTGAGGTGGCTGCCTCCATGTCACAAGCTCTCCGTTGCCCTCTTCCAGGACTTTGGCATTGTGCTTGAAATCTCCTTTATTGCGGAGTTGATCCAGAAAAACCTTGCGTTCTTTTGATCCTGCTGGAAAGCTGAAGGCATATGCTACATCCTTTATCTTCATGTGTTTTCTTTCCAAATGCCTTGCCATCTTAGAGTTTGCCTGTTCTCCTCCAGGCTGAGGGTGAGCACTGGAAACCTGTGGCCTATGCATCGAGGTCCATGACCAACTCAGAATGCAAGTATGCCCAGATAGAGAAGGAGTGTTCGGGTGTGGCCTATGGTTTAGAGCATTTTCACAGCTACATATATGGACTGCTGTCTTTCACTGTGGAGACTGACCACCATCATCATCATCAATTTTATTTATATAGCGCCAAATCACAACAAACAGTTGCCCCAAGGTGCTGTTTGTCACTGACCACTGGTCTCCATAATCAAGAAAAATCTAAAAGAAATGTCCCCAAGGATCCAACGCTTAATGATGAAAATGCAAAGATATGACTTTGAACTAACCCTAACCCTAACCCTTCATCTGGACTGGGTTGCTTGATGCGAGGACATTTCGCTTCTAAACGCAGAAGCTTCCTCTGCTAAATTTCTTGTTCTGGTAGTCTGACATCTGTAGTGATTCTGTCTCTAAGCTGTCCACTACTGGTCTCACTACTGTCTTGTAAACTTTCTCCTTCACTCTTGCAAATCTTCTTTTGTCACAAATCACTCCTGCCACCTTTCTCCACCCACTCCACCCTGCCTGCACTCTCTACTCTTCACCTCTCTACCACACTCAATATTACTTTGGACAGTTGACCCCAAATATTTAAACTCATCTACTTTCACCACTTCTACTCCTTGTAACTGCACTATTCCATTGGGCTCCGTCTCATTCACACACATAGACTCAGTCTTGCTCCTACTAACTTTCATTCCCCTTCTCTCCAGAGCATATCTCCACCTCTCCAGGCTAGACTCAAGTTGCTCTCTACTCTCACTACAGATCAATGTCATCTGCAAACATCATAGTCCATGGGGACTCTGATCTCATCCGTCAACCTGTCCATCACCACTGCAAACAAGAAAGGACTCAGAGCTGATCCTTGGTGTAATCCCACCTCCAGCTTGAATGAGTCTGTCATTCCTACTGCACATCTCACTGCTGTCACGCTATCCTTGTACATGTCCTGCACTACCCTCACATACCTTGCTGCCACTCCAGACTTCCTCATGTTCTGCTTAAATAAGATAAAATCATCCTGGTTAAAAAGTATTACATTTAAAAAAGTCAAATATTTAATTTTTTATCAAAACATTTTCACTCCAATCATTTTAATTTCATCTGTAATTTTATTAGGTCAATTTTTACTACACTCTCTGGTCCAGAGAGTGTGTGCCAACTACAGGGCATCACACTACTCAGCCTCCCTGGTAAAGTGTACTCCAGAGCGCTGGAAAGGAGGGTTCAGCAGACAGTCGAACCTCAGACTGAAGAGGAACAATGTGGGTTCCATCCTGGCTGTGAAACAACTGAGTTCTTCACTCTTACAAGGATCCTGGAGCATGCCTGGGAGTATGCCCATCCAGTCTACATGTGTTTCGTGGACTTGGAGAAGGCATATGATCGGGTACCCTGGGAGATACTGTGGGAGGTACTGCGGGAGTATGGAGCGAGTGGGTCCCTTCTCAGGGCCATCCAATCTCTGTACTCGCAAATCGAGAGCTGTGTTCAGGTGCTCGGCAGTAAGTTGGACTCATTTCCGGTGGGGTTTGGCCTCCACTGGGGCTGTGCCTTGTTGCCAATCCTGTTTATGATATTCATGGACAGGATATCAAGGTGTAGTCAGGGGAAGGAGGGTTTCCAGTTTGGTGGGGTCAGGGTCTCATCACTGCTTTTTGCAGATGAGGTGGTCCTTTTGGCTTCATTGGTCTGTGACCTCCAACACTCAGTGGATCATTCACAGCTGAATGTGAAGTGGCTGGGATGAGGATCAGCACGTCTAAATCTGAGGCCGTGGTTCTCAGCAGGAAACCAATGGATTGTCTACTACAGGTAAGGAATATGGTCTTGCCCCAAGTGAAGGAGTTCTAGTACCTCGGGGTCTTGTTCACGAGTGAGGGGACAATGGAGCGTGAGATCGGCCGGAGAATCGGCACAGCAGGGGCGGTATTGCATTCGCTGTACCATACTGTTGTGACCAAAAGGGAGCTGAGCCAAAAGACGAAGCCCTCGATCTACTGGTCAGACTTCGTTCCTACTCTCACCTATGGTCATGAGGGTTGGGTCATGATTGAAAGAACTAGATTGTGGGAACAAGCGGCCGACATGGCCTTCCTTAGGAGGGTGGCTAGTGTCTCCCTTAGAGATAGGGTGAGAAGTTCGGTCTTTCGTGGGGAGCTTGGAGTAGAGTTGCTGCTCCTTCACGTTGAAAGGAGCCAGCTGAGGTGGTTCAGGCATCTGGTAAGGATGCCTCCTGGGTGCCTCCCTAGGGAGGTGTTGCAGGCACGTCCATCTGGGAGGAGACCCTGGGAAAGACCTAGGACTAGGTGGAGAGATTATATCTCCACACTGGCCTGGGAACGCCTCGGGATCCCCCAGTCAGAGATGGTTAATGTGGCACGGGAAAGGGACGTTTGGGGTACCGCTAACCCTGTGCTGTGGTCTGAAAGGAGATGTGGTGATAGTAACCAGCAGTAAATAAGATAACGACAAGTAATCTAAGTCATTTCTTAAGCAACGACTAAATCAAAAACAAGTCTACCAGCCGCTAAGCAAATTTTTGCAGTGTCAAATGCCACCCCTACACCTTTGTTAAATGTTTTTATCATTAAGCCATATTTACAGTGTGTTCATGAATTCAGTTTAAAGTAAACTTTCCTGAGTACTGTTATATGGACAGACTTTAATATTGTATAAGACTGTATAATACTTAGAAACACTGGCAAAATGAATAGCTGTCTAGTACTGGAATTGAAGCCCTCTATTAATACTTTATGCATGTACTGCCACATCATGAACCAGAACAACCAGAGATTGCCGACGTCCGCCAATCCGGATCTGGATCACCTCCAAAATTTAGTGGAGTCTTCCATGGCCTAATATCTATCTGTGGTGCAAATATGGTGAGAATCTGTGAAGTAGTTTTGCTGTAATTCTTCAAAGCCTACAGTTTTCATGTGACATATCGGTCACGTGATTTTGCACCCCGCGGGCATTGTGGATTACGAAGCGTGCCCGCTGTGATACGCTACGTGCATTTGGCGAACAATTGCGGAAGCTTCAACAATGGTCAACTTTTGTGCTGTTGTCGCTTGTTCAAACAGAGGTGATAAAAATGAGGCAGGTCACTCATTTTACAGGCTACCACCAGTTATTGTGCATCAAACAGTGGAGTGTTACGAGCTTTCTAAGCGACACAGAGACCTGGCTCAGCAGATCTGAAGGAAACCAAGCAGACTGCCTGTAAATCCAAAGCCGCCCGGAAGAGCACTCCGGCTACCATCGGTGTGAAGCCTTACCGTTACAGGCCGTTCACTGTGGCGCTGAGAGAGATCCGCTGCTAGCAGAAATCCACTGAGTTGCTGATCTGTAAGCTTCCCTTCCTTCACCTGGTGATAGAAATCGCTCAGACTTCAACCAACCTCTTCTTTCAGATCGCCGTTGTGATGCTCTGCAGGAGGCCGGCGAGGCTGACCTGGCAGATCAGCAGCTCAGTGGATTTCTGGTAGCGGCAGATCTCTCTCAGCGCCACAGTGCCCGGCCTGCAGTGGTGGGCACACTTCCAATAATCCGATAACAGATAATTATCGAAGATAATGTTTTCATTATCGGATTATCTTTTTAGATAAATTTAAAAACCGTCATCGGACTAATTATCTTCCGATTAATTACCGTCTGATAATGTACTAAACTAAGCTGAACAGTGAAAAACATTTTTAAAACTGTTAAAGCTGTTGAGACCTACCTGTTAAAAGTTTCCTAATAAGCATGTTGTTCTACCCTCTACAATCAGAAACCACTCTATCGTCTGTAAGTAAAGGAGAACTGGTGACCAAACAAAAATAGTCATTTCTTTTAACACCATACTAACATAATCACAATGTCACCAAGTCATCCAGAGGCATACATGTTTAACTTATGGTTCAAATTTTAACCACTCATTTTAGACAAGTTATTTAAAATTATTGTCATGTCTGAAGTTTATAAAGTGAAAATATCAGATATATGTTTTCGTTTTAAAGTAATGTGCTAATTTTTAAGGTTTTGTGAGCACATGCTGTGCCAGGCAGCAATGCATTATGGGTAGCATAAGGTAATCTCAGACGTTCACGACAGGACAAATACATTTCAGACACTCTGTTCAGGGTCCACAGATAACAGCATTAAACTCTAGTGCCTAAAACTCTCGTGAATATATTCTCTGGGTTTATAGACGTTAGTGTATTTGCGTTTGTTAAATTCCACGCATCTTAAATGTAGCAGACACGGATTATCTGGAATTTTGTTTGACAAGTTTTCAAGGCCGCTACTGCCATCTACTGGCCAGGAGTGTTCATGGCAGTATTAAACGTCTGGGTACATGGCTGCTCTCAAAGTGTCCATTTTCCAGGCGCTTTTTGTGTGCATATATGTTAACTTTGTATTCTAAAACTACGGTTAGAAGTAATTCCGACTCCTTATCGGTCAACACGAACGAGGTTGGCACCATTTTTTAGTTTTTGTAGAAGTGACGACAAGAGAATAAGGCTCCTGATTGGATAGAATTTTAATGAGTACCGGCACCCAAAGGTTTGGCAGACTAATTACAACACATTTATACGGTTCGATGTGGATGGATTTTTTTTTTTTAAACGACGTAGTGTGGATGAAGTTTTTTCTCCAAACTGAAAGGGTAAGATATTCGGTTTTACAAATACCCGACAACGTGTGTACATGGCCTTATGTCTGTGAAAGGCACTATATAAATAAATTTACTTACTTACTTACTTACTAATATTGAGTGCACGTTTTAAAACATAATAAAAGTTTTAAAACATGCAATTGCAATGACACTTCCAGGAGCTCCGTAAAAATGCCTGTTTTTACAAATAAAAATGTTGTGTGGGCCGCCGAAGAGGAGGTACTGCTGGCCCACCACCACAAGATGGCGCCCTGCTTGAAGTGCGGGCATCAAGCACGAGAGGGCGTCGGAGCGACCAGGAGTGACAGCTGTCACACATCACAGGTGTATGTGGTTCATATGTCTCTCTGACTGTTTGTCAGATTGGCTTGCCTCTACTGGTGCTTGGCTCTCACTGCGGTATTGTATCACTTCCTGTTCCGGAGCACAGCGGTGTTTTTCTGTATCTGTTAGCTGTTTAATCTGCGCAGTTAGATTGATCTAGATATCTAGATAACGATTTGTTTCCCAGTGTAATCTTTACGTGCCTTAACTAAAGCACTCCCTCTGCTGAATCACCTCTAAATTATTTACACATTATTCACTTTGCGTGTTTTTAGGAATCCGCTAGCTTAGCGCAGCTACTAGCTCTTACCCGGTTTAGCATGGCGGCTTCTCCTGTCTCTCCCGCACTTTTCTGCTCTGGGTGTGAAATGTTTAGTTATTCCTCGGCCTCCTTTAGCAGTAACGGTACTTGTAATAAGTGTAGCTTATTCATAGCTTTGGAGGCCAGGCTGGGCGAATTGGAGACTCGGCTCCGCACCGTGGAAAATTCTACAGCTAGCCAGGCCCCTGTAGTCGGTGCGGACCAAGGTAGCTTAGCCGCCGTTAGTTCCCCTCTGGCAGATCCCGAGCAGCCGGGAAAGCAGGCCAACTGGGTGACTGTGACCCGTGTACACCGCCAACCCGTTCACATTTCTAACCATTTTTCCCCACTTGACGACACACCCGCCGAGGATCAAACTCTGGTTATTGGCGACTCTGTTTTGAGAAATGTGAAGTTAGCGACACCAGCAACCATAGTCAATTGTCTTCCGGGGGCCAGAGCAGTCAACATTGAAGGAAATTTGAAACTGCTGGCTAAGGCTAAGCGTAAATTTGGTAAGATTGTAATTCACGTCGGCAGTAATGACACCTGGTCACTATCGGAGGTCACTAAAATTAACATTGAATCGGTGTGTAACTTTGCAAAAACAATGTCGGACTCTGTAGTTTTCTCTGGGCCCCTCCCCAGTCGGACTGGGAGTGACATGTTTAGCCGCATGTTCTCCTTGAATTGCTGGCTGTCTGAGTGGTGTCCAAAAAATGAGGTGGGCTTCATAGATAATTGGCAAAGCTTCTGGGGAAAACCTGATCTTGTTAGGAGAGACGGCATCCATCCCACTTTGGATGGAGCAGCTCTCATTTCTAGAAATCTGGCCAATTTTATTAAATCCTCCAAACCGTGACTATCCAGGGTTGGGACCAGGAAGCAGAGTTGTAGTCTTACACACCTCTCTGCAGCTTCTCTCCCCCTGCCATCCCCTCATTACCCCATCCCCGTAGAGACGGTGCCTGCTCCCAGACTACCAATAACCAGCAAAAATCTATTTAAGCATAAAAATTCAAAAAGAAAAAATAATATAGCACCTTCAACTGCACCACAGACTAAAACAGTTAAATGTGGTCTATTAAACATTAGGTCTCTCTCTTCTAAGTCCCTGTTGGTAAATGATATAATAATTGATCAACATATTGATTTATTCTGCCTTACAGAAACCTGGTTACAGCAGGATGAATATGTTAGTTTAAATGAGTCAACACCCCCAAGTCACACTAACTGTCAGAATGCTCGTAGCACGGGCCGAGGCGGAGGATTAGCAGCAATCTTCCATTACAGCTTATTAATTAATCAAAAACCCAGGCAGAGCTTTAATTCATTTGAAAGCTTGACTCTTAGTCTTGTCCATCCAAATTGGAAGTCCCAAAAACCAGTTTTATTTGTTATTATCTATTGTCCACCTGGTCGTTACTGTGAGTTTCTCTGTGAATTTTCAGACCTTTTGTCTGACTTAGTGCTTAGCTCAGATAATTATAGTGGACGATTTTAACATCCACACAGATGCTGAGAATGACAGCCTCAACACTGCATTTAATCTATTATTAGACTCTATTGGCTTTGCTCAAAATGTAAATGAGTCCAACCACCACTTTAATCATATCTTAGATCTTGTTCTGACTTATGGTATGGAAATAGAAGACTTAACAGTATTCCCTGAAAACTCCCTTCTGTCTGATCATTTCTTAATAACATTTACATTTACTCTGATGGACTACCCAGCAGTGGGGAATAAGTTTCATTACACTAGAAGTCTTTCAGAAAGCGCTGTAACTAGGTTTAAGGATATGATTCCTTCTTTATGTTCTCTAACGCCATATACCAACACAGTGCAGAGTAGCTACCTAAACTCTGTAAGTGAGATAGAGTATCTCGTCAATAGTTTTACATCCTCATTGAAGACAACTTTGGATGCTGTAGCTCCTCTGAAAAAGAGAGCTTTAAATAAGAAGTGCCTGACTCCGTGGTATAACTCACAAACTCGTAGTTTAAAGCAGATAACCCGTAAGTTGGAGAGGAAATGGCGTCTCACTGATTTAGAAGATCTTCCTGTTAAAAGGGAGTTTTTCCTTCCCACTGTAGCCAAGTGCTTGCTGACAGGGGGTCGTTTTGACCGTTGGGGTTTTACATAATTATTGTATGGCCTTGCCTTACAATATAAAGCGCCTTGGGGCAACTGTTTGTTGTGATTTGGCGCTATATAAAAAAATTGATTGATTGATTGATTGATCTTCACTTAGCCTGGAAAAAGAGTCTGTTGCTCTATAAAAAAAGCCCTCCGTAAAGCTAGGACATCTTTCTACTCATCACTAATTGAAGAAAATAAGAACAACCCCAGGTTTCTTTTCAGCACTGTAGCCAGGCTGACAAAGAGTCAGAGCTCTATTGAGCTGAGTATTCCATTAACTTTAACTAGTAATGACTTCATGACTTTCTTTGCTAACAAAATTTTAACTATTAGAGAAAAAATTACTCATAACCATCCCAAAGACGTATCGTTATCTTTGGCTGCTTTCAGTGATGCCGGTATTTGGTTAGACTCTTTCTCTCCGATTGTTCTGTCTGAGTTATTTTCAATAGTTACTTCATCCAAACCATCAACATGTTTATTAGACCCCATTCCTACCAGGCTGCTCAAGGAAGCCCTACCATTATTTAATGCTTCGATCTTAAATATGATCAATCTATCTTTGTTAGTTGGCTATGTACCACAGGCCTTTAAGGTGGCAGTAATTAAACCATTACTTAAAAAGCCATCACTTGACCCAGCTATCTTAGCTAATTATAGGCCAATCTCCAACCTTCCTTTTCTCTCAAAAATTCTTGAAAGGGTAGTTGTAAAACAGCTAACCGATCATCTGCAGAGGAATGGTCTATTTGAAGAGTTTCAGTCAGGTTTTAGAATTCATCATAGTACAGAAACAGCATTAGTGAAGGTTGCAAATGATCTTCTTATGGCCTCGGACAGTGGACTCATCTCTGTGCTTGTTCTGTTAGACCTCAGTGCTGCTTTTGATACTGTTGACCATAAAATTTTATTACAGAGATTAGAGCATGCCATAGGTATTAACGGCACTGCGCTGCGGTGGTTTGAATCATATTTGTCTAATAGATTACAATTTGTTCATGTAAATGGGGAATCTTCTTCACAGACTAAAGTTAATTATGGAGTTCCACAAGGTTCTGTGCTAGGACCAATTTTATTCACTTTATACGTGCTTCCCTTAGGCAGTATTATTAGACGGTATTGCTTAAATTTTCATTGTTACGCAGATGATACCCAGCTTTATCTATCCATGAAGCCAGAGGACACACACCAATTAGCTAAACTGCAGGATTGTCTTACAGACATAAAGACATGGATGACCTCTAATTTCCTGCTTTTAAACTCAGATAAAACTGAAGTTATTGTACTTGGCCCCACAAATCTTAGAACATGGTGTCTAACCAGATCCTTACTCTGGATGGCATTACCCTGACCTCTAGTAATACTGTGAGAAATCTTGGAGTCATTTTTGATCAGGATATGTCATTCAAAGCGCATATTAAACAAATATGTAGGACTGCTTTTTTGCATTTACGCAATATCTCTAAAATTAGAAAGGTCTTGTCTCAGAGTGATGCTGAAAAACTAATTCATGCATTTATTTCCTCTAGGCTGGACTATTGTAATTCATTATTATCAGGTTGTCCTAAAAGTTCCCTAAAAAGCCTTCAGTTAATTCAAAATGCTGCAGCTAGAGTACTAACGGGGACTAGAAGGAGAGAGCATATCTCACCCATATTGGCCTCTCTTCATTGGCTTCCTGTTAATTCTAGAATAGAATTTAAAATTCTTCTTCTTACTTATAAGGTTTTGAATAATCAGGTCCCATCTTATCTTAGGGACCTCGTAGTACCATATCACCCCAATAGAGCGCTTCGCTCTCAGACTGCAGGCTTACTTGTAGTTCCTAGGGTTTGTAAGAGTAGAATGGGAGGCAGAGCCTTCAGCTTTCAGGCTCCTCTCCTGTGGAACCAGCTCCCAATTCAGATCAGGGAGACAGACACCCTCTCTACTTTTAAGATTAGGCTTAAAACTTTCCTTTTTGCTAAAGCTTATAGTTAGGGCTGGATCAGGTGACCCTGAACCATCCCTTAGTTATGCTGCTATAGACGTAGACTGCTGGGGGGTTCCCATGATGCACTGTTTCTTTCTCTTTTTGCTCTGTATGCACCACTCTGCATTTAATCATTAGTGATCGATCTCTGCTCCCCTCCACAGCATGTCTTTTTCCTGGTTCTCTCCCTCAGCCCCAACCAGTCTCAGCAGAAGACTGCCCCTCCCTGAGCCTGGTTCTGCTGGAGGTTTCTTCCTGTTAAAAGGGAGTTTTTCCTTCCCACTGTAGCCAAGTGCTTGCTCACAGGGGGTCGTTTTGACCGTTGGGGTTTTACATAATTATTGTATGGCCTTGCCTTACAATATAAAGCACCTTGGGGCAACTGTTTGTTGTGATTTGGCGCTATATAAAAAAAAAAAAAATTGATTGATTGATTGATCATCCATACCAGCTGTCACTCATCCACTACTCATCACCACCACCATAAAGGCCGGACTGCAACTCCACCTCCCCGCCGAGAAATCAGCTACCATTCGGGTAACTTTCTCTGCTGACTCACAACATTGAGTATTAATCTGAACTTCTTTGCAGCCGTTTTCCTGGTGTGTCCTTATCTGTGGGATTGGCATTTGGTGTGATCAGCGACGGCTTCGCCTCACACCCCAAACCAGATAAGTGGTGAAACAGGAGCTGCACGAGTGTGTGATTGGAGGTGGAGGTGCTCCCTCCTAACTAAATACTGACTGTGGGATTACTGAGTGTGTGAACTCACACTCATCAGGACTGTCTCTGTTCTCTGCCAGCAGTACCGGGTCTGACTGCTGAAGACAGCGGCCACCTGGGGCGCAGGGCTTGGCGGCTCCGGTGTTCTTCAGCTCCGTTGGTGGTGGAAGCTGTGTGGGGATCCGGCTCTTCTCTCGCCAGGCGTCTTCTATCGTCGAGCCTGCCCACACGTCACCTGGTGTATGATTGACAGTCCACCGTATTGTTATTGTCTGTACGTCGTTGTGCGATTCACAACATTAAATTGTTACTTTTGGCTTATCCATTGTCCGTTCATTAATGCCCCCTGTTGTGGGTCCGTGTCACGACACTTTCACAACAAAAAATGGAATATTTTACAAAAGCACATTTATCTTTAAACCAACACACGACACACGTCACATTAACGTGTTGGGTTACATAATGGATTACTGAACCAATCACTGTTTAGCACTTTTACCCAGAATGCTTTGCGGTCTGTGTTTGTTACAAAACGTCAGAATTAGTGCCTTATTCTACATTAAAAGATATAGGTTATATTTTAACTTTGTACAAATGACAGAATTGACATTAATGGAGTTATTCTATCAGTATTTTCAAAAAAACATAAGTTAGTATGACTTTATTTTTCAAGACCTCCGCCTGACCGGAGTGTTGAAATTGATAGAGAGCTGGCCTTATGGTTGCTCTCGGGGTGCCTCTGTGGTGGAAGCGCTGTTGTAAACAAGATGTTCCAGCAGGGGCGGAATGTTGAAAGAAAAATGATTATGATTAGTAAAGAGTTGATTTTGTGGGTGCTCTCAGGATTTGTCTGTGCTGCTTCCTACAGGGAGCAGCATGGTCAAACATTCTTGCTTATTCTTTAGGTCTTTTGATGCTTTCAAAAGCGATTGTATTAAAAATCAATTTCAGCTCTTTAGTAACTGCAAATGTCCCATAGACAACACCGGAATTTATCGGTTATCGATTATCTGTAACTTCCGATACATTTTTGGGTGGTTTATCGGTTTATCTTTATCAAAGATAACTTTTCAGTTATCTTATTATCTGTTATCAAAGTTAATTTTTTGGTTATCTGTGCCCACCACTGCCGGCCTGTAACGGTGAGGCTTCTTCAGACCGCTGGTAGCTGGAGTGCTCTTCCAGGTGGCTTTGGAAGCGAGCTGCTTCCGCTGAACTTTTCCTCTGGTGGATTTAGAGGTGGTCTCCTTGGTTCTGGCCATATTAACTTTACGCTGTGAAACTGCCGGCCACTTCATTCCATCATCATTAAATTCATTATCCGGTACAACATACGTATCCACTGAACCAGCTGTTACACATCGATCACAATAAACAGCTTTATCTCGAGGGTTTAAAGCCTCATCATAAGCTTTCATCCTCTCTATTTTCTTTCACAAGCTAGCTACGTAGTAATCCATGATGGAGACGGTAACAAATCAATCACATGATTGAAAACCCTCCACATAAAGTGAAATCTTGATCCAGAATCTTGATCACCTCCAAAATTTAATGGTTCTTCCGTGGCCTAATATGCATCTGTGGTGAAAATCTCATCAAAATCTGTGCAGTACTTTTGACATAATCCTGCTAACAGACAGACACACAGACAAATAAATAAGCCAAGGTGATTTATTACATCCTTGGCAGATGTAATAATTAGACTGATTGTGGATTATGAAGGAGAATTGCTGCATCATGGTTGTTTGCATCGACACACCACTCAAGTTGTGCTACAGGGTTAGCTAAAGTGTTGAGTAACTAAGATTTTTTTTAACAGAATATTATATCATAAATAAATTTACCCTTTACCTTTTTGACATTAAATGTTGTACCTTTACCTTTTTTCATTGTTATTATTCCAATTACTAAGTAATGGACAAAACTGTGCTTTGTGGGGTTACTCTGACCTTTGACCAGAGCCTCCTCCAAATCTGATCAGTTCATCCTTGAGTCTGAGGAGACACTTCTTTCAAATTAGCATTAAAAAAATCCTACAATTGGACAGGTGTCAAGCTGCTTAAAAACCTAGAAATGGACAGGTCTCAGTCTGCATGACAAAAAAAAAAAAAACCCTGGTGGACTCCGTGCTCTGTTTGTTAGATTATGAAGTTTTAGTCTTGTCATGTTTAGCTTTTTGTTTTATCTTATTTAGCTTAGGTTTTGTTCTGTTTTGTCTAGTTGTTATTATGATTTGATTGTTTTGTCTGTGAATTCTCTTGCTGGGTTTTTCCTGCTTGGGCTTTTATCTGTCCCCCATCTCTCTTGATGCTTGGCGTTGCACTCTGTTTGGGCCACACCCTGTTCTGGATCTTTCCACACACCTGTTTCTAGTCTGCAGCTCATTACCTGGGTGTATCTAAGCTCGGCTGGTTGCACTAGTTCGCCATATGGTTGCGCCTTGTGCCTTTGCTTCCAGATGAGTTTTGTGTTTTCCAAGTCCTGCTTCCACGTTATGTTTTTGACCACCTGTCTGTTTGTACCGACCATGCCTTTTTGCCTGATGTTTGATCTGTTTGCTTATCTTGGACTGCCTTGCTGTGTACCGGACCCCACTGAATCATTTAGTAAAAGTTTTTACTTACCAGAGCTACCGTCAAAACCTTCACTTGTGTCCAGATAATTCTGTCCAACAAACCTGATCTGGGCAACAATGGACACAGACTCGAACACCTTACCATAGCTGCCAGCTAGCGCAGCAGGAGGACCATCTCACTACACTGAGTTCTGATATTAGCGACCTCGCCAAGATGCCTCGGTGAGCTCACAGATTGACCAGCTGCTAGGTACTGTGTCAAATCAGGTCTCCTCTGGCTCGGCACCCGCCACAAACAACCAATCAGTTTTTACTGTGGGCAGACAGGGCATGTGGGCACCGATTGTCAGTCCAGGAGTGCTCCTGCGCGGTCAAAACAATACTATGGGTGAGTCAGAACTCCATTTCTTCAGTAATTCCTCAGAATGTGATTACTACTAAATTCGTCTGAGTTTTCATCCTTTTCCGTGCCAGTATTTATTGATTTGGACTAACCTGTTGCCATCTTCTCTCGCCAGTTTCCCTGTACCTTAAATTTTACCGTCTCTCCCGCCCTCTGGTGGTGCATGCTGTGGATGGCCATGAACTCTGTCAAATCACCCATTGTACTCAGTCTGTCTGGCTTATTATTGCAGAAAATCACTCAGACGATAAGTTTTCATGTGTTTGATAAAATGACTCATTTGGCTATTTTTGGGGCATCCCTGGTTAAATAAGCACTGTCCACAGTTTAACTGCTCTGAAGGACTAATTACTCGTACTGTAGTTCATGAGGACCCGCCTGTGGGGGTCGTTGTTTAATCCAAACTGTGAAAACTGTCATTATGCCAAGTCCAGATCTTACCGTGGTTCCTACGCATTATCACAATCTCGCAGAGGATTAAGTAAAACCAAGGCTAAATTGTTACCCCACATTGTGCTCATGATTGTGCCAATGAGATACTTCCTGGTGCCAGTCCTCGTGGGAAATTGTTTTCTCTGTCCGCATAGCAATGAATGATTACATCCAAGAATCGCTGGCTGGCTTGATTTGGCCCTCATCTTTGCCCGCAAGGGTGGGGTTTTTTCGTGAAAAAGACAAGTCACTTTGTCCATGTATTGATTATCACAGCCTCAGTGACATCACAGTAAAGAACTGTTACCCTCTGCCTCTCATAACCACTTTTGAACTGCTCGAGGGCGCCACAATCTTTGTAATGCATACCATTTAGTGTGTCTCAAGCAAGGGGATGAATGGAAAATGGCATTCAATACTCCCACCGGCCACTACGAGTACATCATCATGCCATTCAGTTTAACAAATGCTCCTGCTGTGTTCCAAAACCTGGTCAATCACACCTTACGTGAGTATCTTAATAGGTTTGTATTTGTGTATCTTGATGACATCTAACAGAGGTATGGAACACACTGACCAGCAGCCCCCTCAACATAAAGCACTTCATTGAGTGAGTAGACCAGCTGATCTGCAAGATGCTCATAAAATTAAACTGGAATTGTAGTGACTGAGGAACCAGTATCCTCAAGACAGTGGCAGCTGCGAACAGCAATGTACACCTCTGCTGTGCATCTGGATCCAATTAATCCCTTTGGCACTCTAGTCTTTGTCTCTGTCCTTGAGTGCAACTCTGGACACTTGACAGACTTTTGTGCTTTGCGGGACAAGGTTGGTCCGGGTCCTGTTTGCCCCTCAACAGGAACTAGTTTAAATGTCCTGAGGCAGAGGGATTTCAGTTTTGCCGTTTTTCACTGAATTGTTTCCTCTTCACACTGACTAATGCTGAATTCGGGGGGTTTAATGTGACCGCCCTCTCCACAGCAGCTGGATGTGACAGGTTTGATATTTTTGCCAGTCTTTTTTTGTTCATAGGGCTTTGGATGGGGGCTGCTAACAAAGGATGTTTGCTGCTGGTCTGAGTTACAGTTAAAACAGCAAGCTGTTGTATAGCTTCCATCTGCCCAGTCAAAGTGGTTAGGACAGGACAAAGGTTACTTTCTCCCTCAGTATGTGCAAGCTGGGCATGAGTAATGCTTTTCTGGTTTGTTGTTCCCAAGTGCTGCTTCCTTCTCAGTGTCTTTCCAAAATGAATCACCAAATTCAACCAAGAATTTTCTGGTATAGAAAATAATGTTCAAACAGTCTTCTCATTCAAAACCAGATTCCAACAAAAATCTTTCTTGTTAAAGAGTGAATTAAGCTCCAAAGTGCAAAACCAATTTTTGCTCACACTCCAAGCATAATCCCAGGAGAGAGAGGACAGGAAGCACACAGGCTGCAAAGTGCAAACATTTCATGCACACACAGACAAGCAAACAAAGACAATGTGGCCCTGCACTGAAGAAAAACCAGAGTCACTTTAAGTAGCATGTCTCATCAGATACAGGTGCAGACCAACCGAGGTGTAAGTGATAACGCCTATTATGTGTAGGGACAAAAACAAGCACCAAATGGAGGTAAAGCAAAGACAGAGACTAAGAACTGTGAGGACATAATGGATCACCAGAGGGAGGCAGAGAGTGCTAAATACTGAAAGGTGATAAAGGGCAAATGCAGAGAATACTTTACAAGAAAAGGGGTAAAACAGACAAGATGTGAAATCAGAGCAGGAAGTGACAGACAGAAATGACAAACTACTGAGACAGAGAGAAAATACAGCAATGAGAAAGTGGACATGACTTAGACAAAAGCTGGGATAAAGTGTGAAAAATAGGAACAGAAGACAAAACCAACCAAGACCCTAACTGGACAGGACCACAACAGTACCCCCCCCAAATGGCTGGCCCCTGACGGCCCAAATAAACAACCCACCCCACAAGAAAGACAGATCAACACAGAAAAGAAACAGGGACATGGGACAAACATGGGGAGACCACCCCCAGAACCCAAAAAACACCCCAGACCCATCAAAAGAAACACCGCGTGGGAGGTGGACCCACGGAGAAAGCCTGCACAGCCGGGGAGAACTGCCCAAATGGCCGGGGGATGGCAACCCAGCAATACCTTGAGACAGGAAAGGCCCATCAAACAAACATGACTGGGGCTGAAAAGCAGGAAACACCTACCTAAGAGGGGTGACCTAGACTGAAAACTAGGTAACAAAGGGCTAGATTGCTGTCCAGACAGGATAGGCCCACCTAACAGGGGTGGCCCTGGCTGAAAACCAGGAACAGATGAAACAAAGTGATACCCTGGTACAGGCCCTGCAATCAGAGGCAACCCAGCCTGAACCCCAGGGGTGTACCAGTTTGAAAACTGGGACTGGTAAGGAGACCATTGGATGCAGACATAGTACCAGTCTGGAAACCAGGGACTTGATACATAGGACTGGTCTGGGAACCAGGAGATAAAAACCCAGAACCAGTCTGGGAACCAGGAGCGAGGGACATTGGACTGATCTGGAAACCAGGGACTAGATACATCGGACTGGTCTGGGAACCAAGAGCTAGGGATATAGGACTGGTCTGGAAACCAGGAAGTAATAAACCCGGACTGGTTTGGGAATCAGTAAACAGACACCCAGAACTGCTCTGGGAACCAGGGGATGTAAACCTGGGACTGGTCTGAAAATCTTGAGTTGAATTTAACTTGTCACAACAACTGGGAGATAAGCCAGCATTGTCATCGAGACGCTGAAATAAATTTACATTGTTAAGACAACCCTCGGACAAGTAAACATTATTCCGCTGGTACCAAAACAACTGGTGATACTCTTTACCCGGATTGGTGTCAGATGGCTGGAAGCCCAACTGACTGGAGTCTCCAGTGGAGGCAGGAGTGTGAGCATTTGACTCACCGGAGTTCTCCACTGGGGCCAAGAAGGGGACATCCAGTCCTTGGGAGTGGGGGTGTCAACCCAATTTCACCAACACAGTCTGGTGCAGAGGCTGCCGTCTCCTGGTAGTCCATGGGCCAAGCAGGTTTTCAGTACCACTTAAGGGGGGGGGACCACTTAGACTCCAGCCTCAATGTATCACTGCCTAAAAATGCTCCAATCATGTTGAAAGCTATCACATTATTTGTCTGATCATAATTCCAAAAAGGTATAGTTTGGACTATCTATGATGGAATGTTATGGGGTAAAAACAGCAAAAATGGTGACAAAGGTCAATTTCAGTTTGTACAGGGGTCAAAAGTTAAAGTTGCTCCAATTTCAGCAGAAAAATTATGCAAATTATTGGTTGAAATAAAAGGATCTATAAATGGAATAGTTTTGACTGTGTTGAATGCTTTGTCTCCAAAGTAAAGGTCAAACAAGGTCAACATCCATTGAATTCTGTTACATATGTTATTGAAGCATGACAGATCATAGAAACTATTCCTTTTTAGAACCCTATTAACCCAAACAATAATTTGCATAATTTCTTACTGAAATTGGAGCAACTTTAATATTTGACCCCTGTACAACTGAAATTGACCTTTGTCACCATTTTTGATGTTTTGACCCCATAACATTCCGTCATAGATAGTCCAAACTATACCTTTTTGCAATTGCTATGATCAGACAAGTAATGTGATATAGTTTTCAACATGAATGGAGCATTTTTAAAGTTTGACCTCTATGTAATTCTTCACTGACCCCTACCTGGTTACAGCTGCCACCCTGTGATGGCTGTCATACATTTTTGTGTAGGCCATGATACAATGAGGCTGGATTCTAAGTGTCGTTTTTTTTCCCCCTTAAGTGGTATAGATAGTCAAAATTCATGACTGGCTCATGGACTATGGGTTGCATCCCTGGGAACCGAAATTTTAGACTCCTCAGGAATGCCTTCAGGACCCAGATGGACAGCCTCCTCAGACCTGCAAAAAGAGGCACAGAAATTATCAAGTCCCACCCCACTTTTATCAATCAATTTTATTTATATAGCGCCAAATCACAACAAACAGTTGCCCCAAGGCCCTTTATATTGTAAGGCAAAAGCCATACAATTATTACGTAAAAACCCCAACGGTCAAAACGACCCCCTGTGAGCAAGCACTTGGCGACAGTGGGAAGGAAAAACTCCCTTTTAACAGGAAGAAACATCCAGCAGAACCAGGCTCAGGGAGGGGCAGTCTTCTGCTGGGACTGGTTGGGGCTGAGGGAGAGAACCAGGAAAAAGACATGCTGTGGAGGGGAGCAGAGATCGATCACTAATGATTAAATGCAGAGTGGTGCATACAGAGCAAAAAGAGAAAGAAACAGTGCATCATGGGAACCCCCCAGCAGTCTACGTCTATAGCAGCATAACTAAGGGATGGTTCAGGGTCACCTGATCCAGCCCTAACTATAAGCTTTAGCAAAAAGGAAAGTTTTAAGCCTAATCTTAAAAGTAGAGAGGGTGTCTGTCTCCCTGATCTGAATTGGGAGCTGGTTCCACAGGAGAGGAGCCTGAAAGCTGAAGGCTCTGCCTCCCATTCTACTCTTACAAACCCTAGGAACTACAAGTAAGCCTGCAGTCTGAGAGCGAAGCGCTCTATTGGGGTGATATGGTACTACGAGGTCCCTAAGATAAGATGGGACCTGATTATTCAAAACCTTATAAGTAAGAAGAAGAATTTTAAATTCTATTCTAGAATTAACAGGAAGCCAATGAAGAGAGGCCAATATGGGTGAGATATGCTCTCTCCTTCTAGTCCCCGTCAGTACTCTAGCTGCAGCATTTTGAATTAACTGAAGGCTTTTCAGGGAACTTTTAGGACAACCTGATAATAATGAATTACAATAGTCCAGCCTAGAGGAAATAAATGCATGAATTAGTTTTTCAGCATCACTCTGAGACAAGACCTTTCTAATTTTAGAGATATTGCGTAAATGCAAAAAAGCAGTCCTACATATTTGTTTAATATGCGCATTGAATGACATATCCTGATCAAAAATGACTCCAAGATTTCTCACAGTATTACTAGAGGTCAGGGTAATGCCATCCAGAGTAAGGATCTGGTTAGACACCATGTTTCTAAGATTTGTGGGGCCAAGTACAATAACTTCAGTTTTATCTGAGTTTAAAAGCAGGAAATTAGAGGTCATCCATGTCTTTTACCAGCATCATTCTTGTGAGTGGGGACATCCAGCCCCACTTCAGTGATGTTGCAAGGTGCCGCTGTCTCCTGAGCCCCGTCGTCGAGAGCAGAGACACTCGACCCCCCCATAATGTCACCTGGACTCAGACGGACAGCCCCAGCTTCCTCAGACCTGTAAGAAGTGGCACAGCCGTTATCAAGCCCTACCCCCACCCTGCAGTCAGATGATGACTCAACTGTAAGGCCCGACAGCTCCTCCTGGAAACTGTCTGGGGCAGGAAGTGCAGTTTCTTCAGAATTGACCTCTGAAGTTGAGACAGGTATCACCTCTGTGGTGTCACCAGGGGCTGGAAGAAAGTCCCCCTCAGTGATGTCAACAGGGCCCAAATTCCCCATGCTACAGGGATCATCACGTGACCTGAAAAATTTCTCAAAGTTGGTTAGTCTATCACCCTCCACCCTGCAGTCTGGAGAAGGTTCAAATGAGAGATCAGGGAGCTCCTCCTCACTGGTCATGGCTGGGCGACTGCTCCTCTTCTCCCTGGTTCCACCCAAGCCACAGTTGGAGGCTGGCGAGGGTGAAAGCCAGGGTGGATCAGCTGGGTGTATGCACTGTGGTGAGTTGGAGTCCACTGGTGGAGGAGTGCAGTTCACCGGTTGTAGAGATAGCAGGTAGACTGGTGGTGAATTGACAAGGGGTTTTAGGAGACTGAAAGTTTTGCTGATCAAGGAGATGAAAGCAGAGAGAGTGGAAGGAGTAAGATCTCTGGAGCTGGAATAATTGCTTCTGTAAAGCAGAGAGGTGAGCACACAGATTTACTGACAAAAGGTTCTGGGCTAAAGTTATGAAAGGCTGTAATTGGATGAGAGCCATAGGGGTGTCCTCAGGAGAGGAGGCAGCTCGTTCTCCCATCACCACCTGGATGTACCCCTGAGATTTCAGTGGGACTGGAGTGAATGTTCACGACCTCTTCATCTGAACTACCAAGTTCTCTATCGACGGTCTTGGCACGAGTCCTCTTCCCTTTCGGTGGGGCCTTGCCTGTGTTGCCATTGGCAGCTGGCGCCGTCCACTGGGGTGTGAGCTTGGTCGTGGCAAGAGGAGTCAAGGAGACAATCGGTGTGGCGGGATGCTCCTCAGGCATGGCTGATGCCCGGCAATGTACACGCCAGGGAGTCTTGTGCCCAGTTCAGAGGTTTATCACTGGATAACACCTTCTCTACAGAAGAAAGGTTAGTGGAGCAGATAACTAGATAGATAGCTTTTATTATCATTGTCATTACAACAACGATATTTCCGCACTCACATTCCACATACAAACAGCAATTAATACACAATTATTACTTGTTTACCGTAATAATGGCACACATCAGAATTAGGACAACACATATACATTTGACATTGTTTATGTGCACTAAACTTGAAACAGTCCATTTTCCATATTGAGGCGATGTGAGTGTGTTGGTAGCCGCTGCAACTGAAGTCGCGCCGCCTGCCAGCTTTGGAAGAACAGGGGCCTGTCGCGGTGGGGCAGGAAGAGCGGTAAATGGAGAAACTGGAGCATGCTTCAGTCCATGTGTAAGTCAGTTATTGTCTTTGTGGGTTGAGATAAGAATGGAGCCGAATAATCTCACCAAGGCCTGAATAAATTCCTCTGGAGGTAAACAGTGGGTAATTGACCTTGAGGCTAGAAAGCCTGTAGTGTTGCAGCTGAGCAGCGAAAAACACTTTTTAACAGTTCCACTTGAACAACCAAATCCCAATTATGAATTAAGAATATTCCCAATTATGAATTAAGAATATTCACCGGCCTCCGGAACCTTCAGCTTCAACTGCAAGGCACGCATCAGCTCCAAGGTGTCATCCATTTTGTGTCTGAGTTCAAGAGTTAACGCAAGCTGAGGATGCAATGCCTTGCTAATCATGACGGACAAGCGAGGGGCCGTGGTTCTTGATGCCGCCGTCTTGCCAATTTTCTGGTAGATCAGGGCAGCACATAAGCCAGAAAGTACCAGCCCTGTTGCCATGAGACCAAAAATGAATAAATCCTCAACATCCTCAACGGAGTAAGGCGCCAAGCATGCAACACACCAAGACCCCCAGGAGTCAAGGACATAGCCCGCAGGATATGTTCCATCTGGGCAGGTAGGATCCCCCGGTCCTGACCTTCTTGTAGAAAAAATGGTGTCAATAGCGTTCAGAG
This sequence comes from Thalassophryne amazonica, assembly GCF_902500255.1. Lineage (NCBI taxonomy): Eukaryota > Metazoa > Chordata > Actinopteri > Batrachoidiformes > Batrachoididae > Thalassophryne > Thalassophryne amazonica. Next base: position 92,936 of record NW_022986317.1, on the reverse strand, counting down.
ACCAGCTGATCAATTCCATGGTTAATCCAATAGTAATCCAGTAGATCCAGAATCCAATATAGATTTGAGGAATTCAGTCTGGTGAAGTAGGGACTTGAAGGTTAAAGGCAGAGAGATAAGGGAGAGTGGAGGAGATGCGACCGCCCTCGTCGGAGTCCCAAGCTGAACTCCGAATTGAATCTCTGAATTGTTCATTTCTGGAAACAAGCACCAAAAGTGGCACTCATACACCTTAGACATTACTCTTTTGTAAAAGCACATGAGCTACCTAAATTTTCAATAGGCAGCCAGGTAGGGGTCAATTAAAGAATTACACAGGGGTCAAAATTTAAAAATGGTCCAATCATGATGAAAACTATACCACATTATTTGTCTGATCATGAACATTCCAAAAGGGTATAGTTTGGACTATCTATGACTGAATATTATGGCGTTATGGGGTAAAAACAGCAAGAATGGTGACAAAGGTCAATTTCAGTTTGTACAGGGGTCAAAGGTTAAAGTTGCTGTGGCAACAAAACAAAACTCAGAGTTGGGAGTCATCTTCCAAATCCTGGTAAGGGCCACAGAGGAATGCTACTGCACTGCCGGTGCAAGCTCCAGAGGAATGCTCACCAGAACTGGGGACTCCTTCCCTCTTCTGAAAATATGACATCAACAGAGGACTCGTTCCTGTAAAGGAGAGCACACTGAAAAGACTCTACATAAAAAGAGTGAGTACCAAACAGAATAAGCAGAGCCAAGGAATGTCTTTGCTGCTTGGAGTGTATTTCCAAAATGAATCACTAAATTCAACCAAGCGTTTTTCTGGTATAGAAAATAATGTTCAAACAGTCTTCTCATTCAAAACCAGATTCCAACAAAAATCTTTCTTGTTAGAGTGAAGCTCCAAAGTGCAAAACCAATTTTTACTCACACTGCATATATGATCCCAGGAGAGAGAAGACAGGAAGCACACAGGCTGCAAAGTGCAAACCTTTCACGCACACACAGACAACCAAACGGAGACAATGTGGACCTGCACTGAAGAAAAACCAGAGTCACTTTAAGTAGCATGTCTCATCAGATACAGGTGCAGACCAATCGAGGTGTAAGTGATAATGCCTATTATGTGTAGGGACAAAAACAAGCACTAGATGGAGGTAAAGCAAAGACAGAGACTAAGAACTGTGAGGACATAAAGGATCACCAGAGGGAGGCAGAGAGTGCTAAATACTGAAAGGTGATAAAGGGCAAATGCAGAGAATACTTTACAAGAAAAGGGGTGAAACAGATAAGATGTGAAATCAGAGCAGGAAGCGACTGAGATTGGGATAAAGTGTAAAAAATAGAAACAGAGTGTGAAAAATAGGAACAGAAGACAAAACCAACCAAGACCCTAACTGGACAGGACCACAAAGGTTCAAAGGTTTTCTGTTTCAGCTGAAAATCTGACATTAGATTACTGTCTCAACATCCCCTGCAGAATTGAGTTAACATTCATTTGTTCATATCCCTCTTTGAAACACCACCTCTTTTTACTGCATGCTGTAGCGCCACCTGGAGACGCTGCAAGTTGGCAGGTGGTTTTTTCCCCCCACTGTCCTGGTAGGTGTCCATGAACTTAACATATAGCTCTTCTCCATCTTGCACAGTTCCGTAGGCTGAGTCACGCTGCTGCATATAAACCTCAGGTAATGTGTCAGGGCTCAGATGTTTCACCATATTACAGGCAGGAGGCAATAGACTATCACAAATTAGTCTGGTGTGCTGCAGGTCTGATATGGATTAATCTTGCAGGACTAATTCAACACTTGACCACCATGTGTCATTCTGTCTCATGATTTGGCTGGGGCACTTCAGAGAATGCTCTCAGTCAATGTGATATGTGCACAGAGCTGTCCCCACTCCTGACAACATGCTCAATGACATAGCGTTGTACTTCAGGAGGGTTGAGGTCACTAGTGGAAATGGAGGGGAACACCTGTCACCGCCTTGTGCTTCAACACCACAAGGGAGCCTTGCTGGAACAGAAACTGGCAATGAGGGAGGAAACATAACAGCTGATGGTTTAGTTTGGGTTTCTAATTGAGTTTGTTGCACCTCAGGTTCTATTGTGTCTGCAGGCTGTTCTATTTTTGCACCACCGTGGTCACAGAAGGGAACGCTGGAAATGACTGGTGTATCTGGGACACTACTTCATTGAGGACTTAAGCATAGTTTTTTCCAGACATCTTTGCTCTTTCTTTCAGATCTGCCAAATAAGTGTTTGGCTTTGAACCACCAACCTTTGATCCATAAATTTGAGTTGGACTTTCAATGGGAAATTTGTTACCCACATATAACATGAATGTATATGGAGATAACTGTGCCAAGGATAAACCTGAAGTGTATTTGGCAACAACCATTTTATCAGATTCAGCTTTTGGTGAATTTATAGTAACTCTGTGATCAATGTCACCATACTGTTCAAGAAAATAACTTCATCAATTGCATGTTCAAGAGCTCCATCCATTAAAACTGCATTTGGGATTTTAATAGCAAGTGTTTCAGAAACTTCTATTATGGTAATAAAATTAATTAGTGAGGTTGAATGTGTTTTTTCCTCTTAATAATTGGTGATCAAATCAGCTCCTGGCTGGCTCACCACTAATATAGATAAGATTTGTAATTATTACAATTATAGATATCATGGGCTAAATTAGAAGTCTAGGAATGATTTCTGGAGCTGATTGTCAGCAATTAACAGACAGACAGATTGAATTGCATTTGGTGCAAAGACCATGTATTGAACCAAGTGGAAAAAACCCACAAATAAATGAATACCCAATATGTGCAATTCTGCAGTTAAAATCCAGATATTAATAAAGTGTACAAGACTGTTTAACAAATTCCTTGGTTAGAACAGCCAAACCAAGTATACAGCAGTTCACTATCCCCCAGCAACAAGTGTTGGCACACAGACATGGTTGTACGTGTAATTGTCCTTATTGTTAGCAAGGAAATGTCCATTATGGAGATGGATGTAGGTAAGTCAGTGTCCAGTCTCTAAGGAGATGAGGAGGGGGCAGAGCACAGGCTGCAACAGCCTCCTACCAGACCAGTAAGGAGGTTGCAGAGCCACATGATGGTCATGCATCCAAGCGCGAGGAGAGTGTGGGAAAATAGCATGATGATTTATCGCCTGATGGGATGAGCAGCAGCCTGGGTCACAACTGAATGAAGCCGGCGATCTGATTCATGTTAGTCTCAGTCGTTTCATTGCAGTGCTGCAGCAAGTATTCCAACAGATTATTATTATTATTATTATTATTTATTTATTTACTTATTTTTTGCCAGCTTGCACTTGGCCGAGACGGACGCACTTTTCTCTTCTCCCTCCCTCCTTATCTTTCCTGCTTCTGTGGCATGTTGTCTGTGAGGCTGCAGCTTTGCTCTTCTGGAAAACGACAAAAATGGATCTGTTAAAGTGGTCTCTAAATGCAATTGACACTATTTTTCTACAAGACATTCGGGGACAGAGGACGCGACTTGTCCTGCCGGGACGCATGTGATGGGTTACGTGATGGACTCATGGAGGAGATGGCAGGTCATGTGCCTTTACATGCTTTCTGTGGAGGACGTCGAAGATGTGTATATATTCAGCTTGGTGGTGACCGGCTTTCTGCTGTGTGGAGCGGGCATGGCGCTGGTCTACCGGAAAATCAAGAAAGTGGAAGTAGCTTTGATTGGGCCTTCCAGGCTGCCCTACATGATTGATTCAATTGGGAAGGCAGTGGCTGCGCAGTCGGCGGGTGTTAACCGCATGCTGGAAAACATCTCGGGTAGGATTGCAGCTCTGGAAACCCGCTTTGACCGTCTGTGAAGACCACATTCTACATTCAGATGCATTGAGAGCCACTCTGTTCTCAGAATTGTGGAATCTTTCAGGCGTCTGCTAATCTGGTTATTCATTTGGCCTCCCCAACACAGCTGCACTTCAAGGTCGCTGTGATAAAAAACCTCCTCAGAAGATCAACACTTAAGCCTCGCTCCCTGGTCATCCCCCTCCTATCAGCTTCTCCAGCTCTGACGTTGACTGTGACAGTGGACTGCTCAGGGCTGAGCCCCTCCCCCTCCAGGATTGTCGGACAAGGCCGTTGACGGCGCCAAATAGGCTGCCTCTGGAGTGTTCCGATAAACTGGACCTTCAAATCTCGGTTGTCGTCCTGCGTCCTTGTTTTGTCTGTGTGATTATCATTTTTCTGTGCTGATGGGGATTTTTTTTCCTCATTGCTGCTGTGTAACGCAGCGGCTATGAGGGTTTTTTTTTTTCTCCTTTTCCCTCATGTTTTGCTTTTCAATATATGTTTATGTACCGGGCCGGCCTATGTGTGTTGTGTGTTATGTGTGTGTCGTTTGTTATGGGTCGGTCTTGGTTTGCTCAGCCCTGCTATTGACCAAGGCAGGGATGTACATCTGGAGCTGGTCCCCGGGCGCCTAATGGCGACTTCTGCTCCTACTGGCAATTAGGATGGGTTAAATGCAGTAGACACATTTCATTGTGCAGGGAACATGTTCTTCTGTGCATATGACAATAAACTTCTTTTGAATCCTTGAATATGTCTCTGGGACAAGAAACAGGATGAAGGTGTGTGATTACGCCATTGATTTCCACATTCTGGCAGCCAAGAGCGAGTGGAACACAGTGGCTCTGAATGATGTTTTCTTCCAAGGACTTGCGGACCACATCAAGGATCAGCTAATTGCAGTCAACCTCTCCGAAGATCTGCCTGTCGTCATTGCACTGGCAATAAAGGTGGACTGAAGACAGACCACAGAGGGACCCACTGTTACTGCTGCAGGATGTCCAGTAACAACCTTCCTCCTCCTCGTGTGGTCCGCTCCAGCCCCAGCCACTCCCTGGACAACACCGAAGAACCTATGCAGCTGGGACACACTCGTCTTTCTGCCGAGGAGCGCTGTCATTGTCAGGATGAGGGTTGCTGCTTCTACTGTGGTAGCTTAGGTCATATGATCTCAGCTTGCCAGTTCAGGGGTGCCACCACTCAAAATAGAACAGCCGTGTGGGTGAGTCAAAATTGTATTTTCTCAGATTCCACCAATAACATGATAAAAGCTAAATTAATCTCGGATCACTCTTCTATGTCAGTACCGGTGTTCATTGATTCAGGTTCAGATGGTAATCTCTTGCATTCCTCTCTTGTTAGGACCCTACATCTTAACCCTCTGGGGCCAACGCGGTCATATACGATGGCTAAGACCAAGCTTTACTAAATTATAAATAACTTTTGAATGATATGAGATAGAAACTTACTTTTTTTTTTTTTTTTGCTGAAAAGCTAACTCCGCGGACATTCGAGCCAGCCATCGGCCATCTATGTACTCCTCATAGAAGCTGTGTGATGACATGAGCAATGTAAGTGTCCAAACCGTCACATGATTTTCCAAAATCCAATCGTAGGGCAGATTTACCTCACGTGAAAAGCCAAAGATCGTTTTCAGGAGTGATATGTTATTAGTTGGCCCGTTTGAATAGCCCCCTGGGAGCTCCAGTGAGTACATCCAGTGCACCCTGTGCCATTACGCACAGCGATCAGTGAAAGCAGACGGAGCGCCTCTGATAACAATCTCACGTGCTCAAACAAAGAGTGTGTAACTATCAGGATTGCCCCACTAGTTTGCATGTGAATGTTACTGGATAACTCTGTTGCTTTCTCGGCGTAAAGCACTGTTTACCATATCAATGGAGTGAGGGGGAGGGCCGCTCCTCAGACTGTAAGAGCCAAAGTGGGCCAAAGTGTGAATGAAAGCTGCTTTAAGGTGCGTTTACACATAAGCAAGACGCGTTACGAATGTCATTTTTCTGTCATTCGTGACACATTCCTGACATTCTTAATGTGACTTAACCCATCTGAATAGGTTTCTTAATAGTGCGTGTTGGTGCGTGATATTCTTGATATTCGTGGAGCATTCGTTTTCGCCTGTCAAAAAAATCTTCCACGAATGTCACACACTACCCTCATTTCGTCTCACGTTGTGGAGGTCACAACTGAGCGTATTGATCCGTCTTGATGAGTATTGATCCTTAATAGAACGTGACAATGTTCGTAGTGGTTCCTGTGATGGTTCTTGAAGCCCAAACTGTCAAGCGTTATTACGAAGTGACACGGAAACGGTCAAGTTTTGACATGACTTGTAACGCGGCGTCACATTTCACTGTGCGCCACGACGGCTCAGTTTTCTGTCACGTGCGCACAATTAAACTCGGCTCCAAATGTCGGTCCACAGTTCCTGCTGAAGCTCCTCAGGACGCTCCTGCAGGTGTTCCACCTGCTGTTGTAAGCGATGAGCGGGAGAACGAGTCTGAACCAGAGGAGCGAGAGGAGACTCACGTGCTCCCGACATCTCTGCACCTCCTCCAGTTTAGCGGAGGAAGAAGCGTGCGCACAATTGAACCCTGCTGCACCACATTATTTGATTGCTGACACCAAGTCAGCTAAAAGTCAAATTTCAGTGCTCTTCAGCGCGCTCCTGCAGGTGTTCCACCTGCTGCATGTGCCTGATGTTTGGGAAAATGCACCAGACGAGAGCTGCATGAACCCACACATCTGGCTCTGTCCTCCTCCTCCTCTCTGCGCCACTCCACGACACAGAGCCCAACTACGCATGCAGTCACAAAGTTCTTCTGAAAAACTGGAGCGATCTGAATTCGGTTGGATGAATATGGGTGTGTGTGTGGAGACTATTTACCTCGTTCACAACGTGACAGAACGTAATGATGCACTGTTATGCGCAATAGCGTGCGATAGCGCGTAACAACACGGAAGACTATTCTTGATCATGCATAATGGTTCCTGATAATTCTCCGGCAACATGTGCCATTAATCGTAACATGTGGTAACAGGTTGCAGCAGTGCCTGAGGACACCTGACGCCTCTGCCCCGAATCATCACATTGGTGATCAGCGGCCAAGAATGTGTACTTCGTGGCATTCGTGACTTGCCGTCGTTATGTGTAAACGTAGCATTAGGAGCAGCACAGAACACTCCAAAACACAGTAGTAGAACTTTGTGATGTAACCTTTGTGTAATAGCAGACAGAAATTGCTTTGAGATGAAGACAAACAAAACACATAGACCATTTTGTATATATTGTTCAAAATGTACATTTGTGTTTATTGTTTGTATCAAAACAGTTGTTTGGTATAGTTTGCTGTGTGTTTTGAATAAATGTGTGTGGACAATTATTTCTGCTTTACTTTTTTCTATCTTATTTTTGATTGTAAACCTTTATTACACTTATAAAACACAACAAAAGCATATATATTATGAAAGCACAGGTTGTCCTGAAAAAAAGAGACATAAAACTTGATTGTGGGATGTAGGGAGAGCTGTTAACAGCAATAATAAAACATTTATGCCAGGCGAGTGAACTGTCCAAAAAATGCCCTCAGACCCCAGAGGGTGTTACAGTTGTATGTAAAGGTTTGGGCACACCTGATGATTTTCCTGATTTTCCTTTATAAATCATTGGTTGTCTAGATCAGAAATTTCAGTTAAATATATCATATAGCAGACGAACACACTGATATTTTAGAAGTGAAATGAAGTTTATAGTATTTACAGAAAGTGTGCAATAATTATTTAAACAAAATTAGGCAGGTGCATAAATTTGGGCACCCTCATTTTATTGGTTTGAATACATTTAGCACTAATTACTGGAACACAAAATTGGTTTGGTAAGGTCACTGACCCTTGACCTCCTTATGCAGGTGAATCCAATCATGAGAAAGGATATTTAAGGTGGCCATTTGCAAATGTTTCTCCTCTTTGCATCTCTTCAAATGAGTGGCATCATGGGAGCATCTAAACTCTCAAATGACCTGAAAACAAAGATTGTTCATCATGGTTTAGGGGAAGGATACAAAAAGCTATCTCAGAGATTTCAGCTGTCAGTTTCCACTGTGAGGAACATAGTGAGGAAATGGAAGACTGCAGGCACAGTACTAGTTAAGACCCGAAGTGGCAGGCCAAGAAAAATCTCAGATAAGCTGAAGTGAAGGATGGTGAGAACAGTCATACAGTTGTGCTCAAAGGTTTACATACTTACTTACATAACTTGACTCGGCAGAGAGCCGCGCAGCATTTGGAGCTGTGTGAACAGAACGGAGGATGATTCTCGTTTCTTTCCCCCAAGACAGGAGTCCCAGTTAGTGACTTTAATCTGCAAAAAAGTGACTCACGATTGACATATTCAGGGATGAAAGTGGTGTAAAACAAAAAAAGCTGAAACCCAAAATTACCCCCCAACACCACCCGCATGAAAATGTTTGAATTCTAGAAGCTCTGAAATGCAATCTGGGACTATTCCAGACAATAAACTGCAGTGAGTGCAGCATCCATTTAGTGAGAAAAACAACTTTCCTTATTCAAATTCATTCCACTAGTATTCTGCTCTTACTAGCATGCAGCAGTTTTCTAGCTTGGCAGATAGTTCTGGAGGAAATCACTGAAGAAATTAACACATTGAAGTAGGGCTAAAACGATTAGTCGAATAACTTGAATAATTCGACTACAAAAAATGTTTGAGGTAAATTCTGTGCTTCAAAGCTTTGTTTAACGTTGTAGTACATATGCCAGGCCTGTGTGTGGCGCTGTAACGTCCACAGAAAAACAAACAGAAGAAGATTAGCATGCATGAGCTGTGTAAGCGCTAATCAAATTAGCACAATAGCTACAGCTTTCTAACGCGACACAGAGTAAAATAAAGCCTTTTCGGAGAAAAACGGTCCAGGCTAATCATCTGAAATAGTTTACTGTGCGAAGCAGTGTGTTTGTCTGTTTATAAAACAAAACATGTTTCGTCCGCTGCCTGCTCTCCACTCTACGTGGTGGCGGCCTCTCTCTGCCCGGTGTGAGCGGCTCAGCTCTGCCCTCACAGTTCCATCCCCGGACACACGGACAAACAGTCTCTGGAAGAAGTCCACTCTTCCTTCTGTGTTTTGCTCAGACTCGAACTGAGTGTTTCGCTTTTTAATTTTCACTTTTTTGGGCAGACAACACTTCACAAACACGGTAACTCAAGTAAAATAATAAAAATTAAAAACTGACTGCAAGGCTGCATGTTCAACCTCCAGCTGAAATGCATCTGCTGAATCACAGAGAAAGAGGGATAAAAAAAACAAAATAACTAAATAAAATCGTTACATTTTACAAGTTGGGGAAAACAAAAAACAGAAAGCCACAGTCCATCACCATTTCAACAAAATGTCAAGAGTTTGGCTGAGCTCAACAAAAATATAAACGCAACACTTTTGGTTTTGCTCCCATTTTGTATGAGATGAACTCAAAGATCTAAAACTTTTTCCACATACACAATATCACCATTTCCCTCAAATATTGTTCACAAACCAGTCTAAATCTGTGATAGTGAGCACTTCTCCTTTGCTGAGATAATCCATCCCACCTCACAGGTGTGCCATATCAAGATGCTGATTAGACACCATGATTGGTGCACAGGTGTGCCTTAGACTGCCCACAATAAAAGGCCACTCTGAAAGGTGCAGTTTTGTTTTTTGGGGGGGGATACCAGTCAGTATCTGGTGTGACCACCGTTTGCCTCATGCAGTGCAACACATCTCCTTCGCATCATCCGTGAAGAGAACGCCTCTCCAACGTGCCAAATGCCAGCGAATGTGAGCATTTTCCCACTCAAGTCGGTTACGACGACGAACTGGAGTCAGGTCGAGACCCCGATGAGGACGACGAGCATGCAGATGAGCTTCCCTGAGACGGTTTCTGACAGTTTGTGCAGAAATTCTTTGGTTATGCAAACCAATTGTTTCAGCAGCTGTCCGAGTGGCTGGTCTCAGACGATCTTGGAGGTGAACATGCTGGATGTGGAGGTCCTGGGCTGGTGTGGTTACACGTGGTCTGCGGTTGTGAGGCTGGTTGGATGTACTGCCAAATTCTCTGAAACGCCTTTGGAGACGGCTTATGGTAGAGAAATGAACATTCAATACACGAGCAACAGCTCTGGTTGACATTCCTGCTGTCAGCATGCCAATTGCACGCTCCCTCAAATCTTGCGACATCTGTGGCATTGTGCTGTGTGATAAAACTGCACCTTTCAGAGTGGCCTTTTATTGTGGGCAGTCTAAGGCACACCTGTGCACTAATCATGGTGTCTAATCAGCATCTTGATATGGCACACCTGTGAGGTGGGATGGATTATCTCAGCAAAGGAGAAGTGCTCACTGTCACAGATTTAGACTGGTTTGTGAACAATATTTGAGGGAAATGGTGATATTGTGTATATGGAAAAAGTTTTAGATCTTTGAGTTCATCTCATACAAAATGGGAGCAAAACCAAAAGTGTTGCGTTTATATTTTTGTTGAGTATAATTACCCAGGAAAACAGAAAGGGACACACTAAATTTGTCAATCTGTGTGATGACGCAGCAACATTGTGCCATTGCTTAGGGAGAGCCCTGGACTGTTGATGTTGTTAAAAATGCAAAAGTACTTTTTATCCGATTACTCGATTAATTGCCAGAATAATCGATAGAATACTCGATTGCTAACATAATCGATAGGTGCAGCCCTAAATTGAAGATGAGGTCTGTAATCAATGTAGAGAAATGATCATTTTCCTGACAAACACCCCCAAAAACAACAGCCACTCTGAAGGACCGATAAGGGAATCGTTAAGCAAAAAGGTTACTGATGTCAGTGGAACGAATCATTTCTTAATGATACCTGAAAGGAACCGGTTATTTGCAGCTAGGTCCCTAGCTGCACCCCTGGCTCAGAATGCACAGCCCTAATTTTGATTGCAAACACCTACCTTCCTAAACATCAGATTCCACCAGCTATGCCCACTCCTGACCTCACCGGTGTTCCGGCATGCTATCACGATCGTGCTCAGGTTTTTAGTAAGGAAAGGGCTAAATCTCTTCTTCCACAACGCAGTTATGATTGCGCCATTGATTTGCTCTCCGGAGCTAGTACTCCTAGTGGCAAGCTATATTCATTATTAGCGCCTGAATGCCAGACCATGAACGAATGCATTCAGGAGTCCCTGGCCGCGGGACTCGGTCATCTGTCCACCTCCCCGACTGGTGCTGATTTCTTCTTTGGAAAAAAGAAGGGCAAGACTCTACAACCCTGCATTGATTATTGGGGGGCTCAATGATATCACAGTCAAAATCTGGTACCCTCTTCCTCCGATAACCTCAGTGTTTGAACTATTAGATGGAGCACAGATTTTTACGAAGCTGGATTTACGGAACCCGTATCATTTGGTGAGGATTCGGGAGGGGGACAAGTGGAAGACAGTGTTTAACACACCCTCAGGGCATAATGAATATTTCGTAATACCCTTTGATCTGACAAATGTACTTGCCATTTTCAGAATTTAGTGAATGAGTAATGTGTAAGTTTCACAAGTCCTCAGTTTCCTTCCTGGGGTTTGTTCTGGCTAAGGGGGAGATCATGGCAGATTTAGCCGTGCCACGTACCTGGAAGAGGTCCAAAGATTTCTGGGTTTTACAAACTTAATACATTTCAGTACTGTGGCTTCCCCTCTCCATGAGCTTACCTCATCCCTTAGGTTGTTCATCTGGACCCCAGAATGTGATAAGGGCCTTTAAGACCTGAAAGCATCACTTCACTGCTACTCCTCCCGGATCCCGCCCAACAGTTCGTGGTTGAGGTGGATGCATCTGACATTGTCATTGGGTTAGTTTTGTCCCAGATTAATCTCTCTAATGGTAAGCTGCGCCCTCTGCCTTTTTGTCCTTGAAATTAACTCCAGTGGAGTGTAATTATGACATTGGTGACCATGAATTGCTGCCGGTCAAAATGGCCTTGGAGGAGTGGCGCCACTGGTAAGAAGGGGCACAAATGCCATTCCTGGTTTAAACCAGGGGTGGGCATCGAGGGCCGAGACACTGCAGGTTTTCCATGCAACCATTCACCTCAGCAGGTGGGTTGCTGATGAGCTTCTCCTCTGAACATAAACACCTGGTTGTCAATGAAATCACCTGCTGAGACACCTGATCATTAATGAAATCACCTGCTGAGGTGACTGGTTGCAGGGAAAACCTGCAGTGTCTCGGCCCTTTATGGCACGATTGCCCACCCCTGGTTTAAACAGACCATAAAAATCTGGAATATCTCCGTTCAGCAAAGAGACTCAATGCTAAACAGGCGAAATGGGCACTTTTCTTCAGATGTTTTAACTTCACATTATCTTACCATCCAGGAACTAAAAACGGCAAGCTCGATGCACTTTCGTGACAGTTTAACCAAGACAATACTACCCCAGATCCCACAACCATTCTGCTTGCTTCCTGTTTTGTGTCCGCCATAACTTGGAAAGTTGAATCAAAAGTCAAAGCAGCCTCTGGGGGTCTACCCATACCCTTGGAGTGTCCCACAGGGAAGCTTCTGGTTCCTGACCCTGATCCTCACATGTGCTCTTTATAGTCATTTCTCAAGTCATCCTGGTATCAAGAAAACAGCCTTTGTTGTCCAACAGCGGTTTTGGTGGCCTCAAATGCACACCGATATTTCTGAGCATGTTAAAGCATGTTCGGTTTGCTCAATTCACAAATCCCCCACTTGGAGGCCCCAGGGTTAACTTCTGCCTTGAGAGGTCCCTAACCAGCCTTGGACACACTTAGCAGTTGATTTTGTGACTGGTCTTCCCGTTTCCGAGGGCAACGTGGTGTTGTTAACTGTTGTAGATTGAGTGTCTAAAATGGTTCATTATATTCCTCTTCCTAAGTTTCCCTCGGCCAAGGAAATGGCTGAGGCCTTACTGACTAACCTTTTCAAATTACATGGATTCCCTCAGGACATTGTTTTAGACCAAGGCCACAGTTCATTTCCAGCTTCTGGAGAGAATTCTGCAAGTTGCTTGGTGCGTCGGCCATCCTTACCTCAAGATACCACCCACAATCTACTGCCACTGACCAATCGGTGTTGCTGTCTACGTGGGACTTATCCCTTTGGGGGTCCTACAAGGTTTGTTGGTCCCTTCCCTACTTCCAAGGTACTTAATCCGGTCGCTGTTCACCGTAAACTCACCAGAGCTATGCGGGTACACCGTCTTTTCATGTTAGTCATTTCAAGCCAAAGAGGTTTTGCCCATTTTTTCCTCCTGCTAGGCCCCCGCCTCCCACCTGACTCATTCACATTGGTCCCACTTTCTCCATCTGGCAGCTCCTGGCTTCTCGGCCCAGGGGTCAAGGCATACAGTATTCCAGTGGGTGTTGGATCCTGCTCTCATCCAGGACTTTCACTCTGCACATCCTTGGGCTGTCAGGAGTCCACCCTGGGGGGGGGGCTTGGGTACTGTCAGGATAGGTATTTCTGTTTAGATTTGTATGATTGGTGTTTTTGTATAATGTCTTGTCTGTTATTTTTTCAACTTGAGATTTTTTGTAACTGCATTTTCTTGTCTGTCACATGAGGGTGCTTGGTGGTGGGTGTTACCTTCTGCTTTCCACGTCCTGCTCTGAATCTTTCCTTCACACCTGTTCTCATTAATCTCTATATTGAAGTCTCTCTTTCTTCGTTCTATCATGCCAGTTTTGATCTTGCCTCTGCCTTTTGCCTTATGCTTTAGTTACAGCTGATGCTTGCTCACTGCCATTTTGTATACAAAACCATGCAGGTCTCCTCAGTAAAGAACTTTCAATGCTGATCCTTTTAGTCCAGCATTTGTGTCCAGCATTTTTGACTTCTGACATCTTTATTTATTTGACATGAAAACAATAAACGTGTGTTGACCTCTATATTCATCTTACATGGAAACACCAATTGTGCATTGATGGTGGTGTTGACCTCTGGCGTCTATATGTTTTTTACATGAAAACAACATATGTGTCTTGACCTCTCTATGTATTTGACATGAAAAGGTAGATGACAGTGTTCTATGCACTTTGACCCCAGTTATATCACACGGTTGTTGACCTGAGTCACAACTTAACAGACTTTTTGGTTTTGCTCCTCTCAGCTGCCTCAGTGCTGCAAAATACATAGCAGACAGGAGCCAACAGGGTTTCTACATGTTTTTCCCGTTACTATGTAAAAAATGTTTGCAGTCTAAAAGTTATTGGAACTAAATTTATTGGAAGCTAATTGGTTCGCTGATGGTTTTTGAAGTTAGCTGTAAAGCTAATCCGCTAAAATAAAGTTAGCTTTGCTAATTAGCCTTTAGCGGATTAGCGGAACTGTGCCCACCACTGCACATGGGTAAAAGACTTGGGTAGTTTCTTACAGACTTGATAGATGAAGATCAGATGGGATTTATTAAAAATTGCATGATAATATTAGAGGGATACTGCATTTGATTGATATAGTTCCAATGGAAAATAAAGCTGCCATAATGTTAAGCCTTGATGCAGAAAAAGCTTGTGACAGAGTAAATTGGATGTTTTTATACAAAACGTTGGAGAGACGGTTTTAAGAAAAAAGCCATTGCTGATATAAAAAAGTACACTGTCAGCATCTGATAGCTAGAATTAAACTGAATGGGTCACGATCACTCATATTTTCACTGGAGAGGGGGACCAGACAGGGTTGTTGTCTGAGTCTGATGCTATTTACCATTTATATTGAGACATTGGCCAAGGCAATTCGTCAGCACAAAGAATTACAAGATGTTAAAGTGGGACATAAAGATCATTGAATTAGTTTATTTGCAGATGACGTTATGATCCATTTAACAAAACCAGAAAGTTCTTTGCCTATGCTGATGGAAGTCCTTCAGAGGTTTAACTTTTATGCGGGGTACAAATTAAATATTAATAAGAGTCAAATATTATTTAACTATACTCCCTCAGATTAAATTAGATTTAAAATGGGATACGGATTCAATCAAGTATCTGGGGGTTAATGTTGTGAGAGACTTAAACAAATGATATGAGGTAAATTATAAGCCAGTGATCCGAAATATTAGACAAGACATTGAAAGACGGACCACTTATCCATTGGATTTTGGTAGGAAGATTAAGGAGGTTAAAATGAATATGCTAACCTAGATTGTTATATTTATTTCAACCTTTACCAGTCGAGGTCCCACTGAGTAGTTTTAAAGTCTAGGATAAACTCATTTCTAGGTTTATTTGGGCTGGAAAGAGACCTAGGGTGAGATACGCGACACTACAATTATCCAAAAATAAAGGAGGAGGATTGGTGCTTCTAGTTTGAAAGAGTATTTTTATGCTGGACAGTTTCAATTTTTGTTCTGTTGGTGTTGTGATAATTATTTTGCTAGATGGAAGGAAACTGAGACATATCTTGAGGGTTTTCAGATCCAATCAATTTTAGGAGAAAAGGGGAGTCCACATTCTATTAAAGATACATTTCAGTAACTTCTGTGACGCTAGAAGTGTGGTTTAATTTTATAAGGCAATTTAAATTAAAGGAAGACCAGAAAGTGCTTAGATGGACAGCTTTTGACACAGATTAAACCAGGTCCAACTGATGTAATATTTCAACAGTGGATAAAGAAAAGTATTACAGCAATTAGTACAGTACTAGATAACGGGGAACTGCTGAGTTTTCCAAAGCTAAAAGATAAGTTTAATCTTCGATACAGTTTAGGGACTGTTATAATAAGTAGTAAAGACATTGAATATACAAGAATTGAATCCAGTGATGAAAGTTATGCTGAGTGCATACAAACGCAATAGTAATTGTAATAAAATAATATCTAGGTTTTATGAGACTCTTATGGAAAGTAAACATAACATTAGATGTGAAATCAAAATGGAAAGGTGAATTAAATGTGTAAATATCTACAGAGGGATGGTATGATATGTGTTTACTTCAACATACTTTTACTAGTTCAAATCAATGGATATTGTTCAATTGGAAAAATTTGTTTATCTTGTTTTTATTACACATAAGATTCAAAGTATAAAAATCACTGTCATTGCAGTTCTGTTGGAGACAATGTGGCTTTTTGAACCCTCACCATACTCATATTCTGGAGTTGTGAAAAGTTAAAACCATTTTGGAAAAAGAGACATTTTGTTATGTGTAAGGTGCTCGGATATGCTATTCCTTATGCAGGTACTATTTTATATTTAGGTTGTATTACACCAGTAATGCAAGTGGAGGATCACTACATGGTGAAGAAGCTACTTAGAGCGGCCAGGAAAGCCATCACGTGAAGTTGGTACAAACCTGAATCTCCAACTCAGGAGAAATGGTTTATTAAAAATGGAAATTGGAACAATGGAAAGAATGACTTATATGCTGGGACTGAATGAAGTTTTGTATGAAAATAGATGGCAGAAGTGGACTCTTTATCAGAAAAAAAAAAACTGCAAGGGGGTCTGTTGGACAGCCAATGGAAGAGCAGGGTGCACAGGCGTCGGCTGGAGACGTGATTGGTGAGTTGCAGCACATCCTCACCGCCTTTACCGCTCGGCTGGACCTGATGACAGAGCAACACATCATCCTTAATCGCAGGATGGAGGCTCTCACCGCGCAGGTGGAAGCGCGCGCTCAGGGCGCTGCTGCAGCTCCTCCTCCTGCCGACCCGGTGCCGAATACAGACATTCCACTGGTCATTCAACGACCCCCCCCCACCATCCCCTGAAGCATACATAAGCCCCCCAGAGCCGTACGGAGGTTGTGTGGAGACGTGCGCGGATTTTCTTATGCAGTGTTCGCTCGTCTTTGCACAACGTCCCGTGATGTACGCGTCTGACGCCAGTAAGGTGGCTTACGTGATTAATTTGCTTCGAGGTGAGGCACGTGCTTGGGCTACAGCGCTTTGGGAACAGAGTTCACGGCTCCTCGCCTCTTATACTGGATTTGTGAGGGAGCTCAGAACTGTTTTTGATCACCCTAACAGAGGCGAAACCACGTCTACCGTGCTGCTGTCAATGAGACAGGGGCGCCGGAGCACAGCCGAATATGCAGTCGACTTCCACATCACGGCTGCGAGATCCAGCTGGAATATGACTGCGCTCCGCGCCGCCTTCATAAATGGACTGTCGTTGGTCCTGAAGGAGCACCTGGTGGCTAAGGAGGAACCGCGGGATTTGGCTGAGCTTATCGATTTGGTTATATGATTGGACAATCAGTTAGAAGAACGCCGACGGGAGCGAGGCGAAGGGCGTGGTCAGGCACAAGCCGTCCCTCTTCCTCCCGGGTCCGAAAGAGAGCCATCTTCCCCACGCTCTACAGCCACAGTGCTCCGTGTTGCTACAGCTCCCCCTGCTGACGGTGCTAGGGACACGAGCAGGGCCACATTCAGACAGAGGAGGCTGGTCCGCGGGGAGTGTTTTGTCTGCGGCTCGAGTGAGCATCAGCAGAGAGACTGCCTCAAACAGTCAAAACACAAACACCCGCCCTTAGAGACTGGGCTGAGGGGGGTCAAAACATTCACGTGGGTCATACACATCTGTCAACACGACTCCCAGTTAAAATCCTGAGCGGGGATTTAACCCTTCAAGCCCCAGCACTGGTGGACACGGGGTCAGAAGGGAATCTGCTGGACAGCAGATGGGCAAGGGAGGTAGGGCTCCCTCTGGTGGCGCTTTCTTCGCCAGTGAGGGTGCGAGCACTAGATGGCACTCTTCTCCCTTTTATCACACACAAGACACTACCTGTAACCCTGGTAGTGTCTGGGAATCACCGGGAGGAGATTGAGTTTTATGTAACTCCTTCTACCTCCCGCGTGATTTTGGGCTTCCCATGGATGATTAAACACAATCCCCGGATTGATTGGCCATCTGGGGTTGTGACTCAGTGGAGCGAAACCTGCCACCGGAAGTGTTTAGGATCCTCGGTTCCTCCCGGTGTAAATGCTAATGAGGAGGTTAAAGTCCCTCCCAATCTGACAGCGGTGCCGGTTGAGTACCACGACCTTGCTGACGTCTTCAGCAAGGATCTGGTGCTCACCCTTCCCCCGCACCGTCCGTACGATTGTGCCATTGATTTGGTCCCGGGCGCTGAGTACCCGTCCAGCAGACTGTACAACCTCTCACGTCCTGAGCGCGAATCAATGGAGACCTACATCCGGGACTCGTTAGCTGCCGGGCTGATCCGGAATTCCACCTCCCCGATGGGTGCAGGTTTCTTTTTTGTGGGCAAGAAAGATGGCGGACTCCGTCCATGCATTGATTACAGGGGGCTGAATGACATAACGGTTCGTAATCGATACCCTTTACCCCTGTTGGATTCAATGTTCACGCCCCTGCATGGAGCCCACATTTTCAGCAAACTGGACCTTAGGAATGCGTATCACCTGGTTCGGATCCGGAAGGGAGACGAATGGAAGACGGCATTTAACACCCCATTAGGTCATTTTGAGTACCTGGTCATGCCGTTCGGCCTCACTAACGCCCCCGCAACGTTCCAAGCTTTGGTTAATGACGTCTTGCGGGACTTCCTGCACCGATTCGTCTTCGTATATCTGGATGACATACTCATCTTTTCCCCGGACCCTGAGACTCATGTCCAGCATGTACGTCATGTCCTGCAGCGGTTGTTGGAGAACCGGCTGTTTGTGAAGGGTGAGAAGTGTGAGTTTCACCGCACCTCTTTGTCCTTCCTGGGGTTCATCATCTCCTCCAACTCCGTCGCCCCTGATCCGGCCAAGGTTGCGGCGGTGAGAGATTGGCCCCAACCAACAAGCCGTAGGAAGCTGCAACAGTTGCTCGGCTTCGCAAATTTCTACAGGAGGTTCATTAAGGGCTACAGTCAGGTAGTTAGCCCCCTGACAGCCCTGACCTCTCCAAAAGTCCCCTTCACCTGGTCGGATCGGTGCGAAGCCGCGTTCAAGGAGTTGAAATGCTGGTTCTCGTCTCCACCAGTTCTGGTGCAGCCCGACCCTAGCCGCCAGTTCGTGGTTGAAGTGGACGCCTCTGACTCAGGGATAGGAGCCGTGCTATCCCAGAGCGGAGAGACCGATAAGGTTCTTCACCCATGTGCCTACTTTTCTCGCAGGTTGACCCCAGCTGAACGGAACTATGACGTCGGCAATCGAGAACTCCTTGCGGTGAAAGAGGCTCTTGAGGAGTGGAGACACCTGTTGGATGGAGCGTCTGTGCCGTTCACGGTTTTCACTGACCATCGGAACCTGGAGTATATCAGGACCGCCAAGCGGCTGAACCCCAGGCAAGCCCGCTGGTCATTGTTCTTCGGGCGTTTTGACTTCCGAATCACCTACCGCTCCGGGACCAAGAACCAGAGATCGGATGCCTTGTCCCGGGTGCATGAAGATGAGGTCAAGACTGAGCTGTCGGATCCACCGGAGCCCATCATTCCGGAGTCCACTATCGTGGCCACCCTCACCTGGGACGTGGAGAAGACCATCCGGGAGGCCCTGGCAGAGCGGGCCAACCAAGAACTTGAACAGGCCCTCCGCTGTGTTACATCCGCGCACCCGTCCGTCTGGAGTCACCATCTGGCCTGGATCGAGTACACCCATAACAGCCAGGTGTCCTCTGCCACCGGCCTCTCCCCATTTGAGATGTGTCTGGGGTACCAGCCCCCATTGTTCCCCGTGGTGGAGGGAGAGGTCGGTGTGCCCTCGGTCCAGGCCCACCTGCGAAGATGCCGTCGGGTGTGGCGCACCGCCCGTTCTGCCTTGTTGAAGGCCCGGACGAGGGCTAAGGCCCATGCAGACTGCCAGCGTTCCCCGGCCCCTGCTTACCAGCCCGGGCAGGAGGTGTGGCTTTCAACGAAGGACATCCCCCTCCAAGTGGACTCACCCAGACTCAAGGACAGGTATATTGGTCCATTCAAGGTCCTCAAAGTCCTCAGTGAAGCTCCAGCTCCCAGCTTCACTGCGGGTCCACCCAGTTTTTCATGTTTCCCGGATCAAGCCACACCACACCTCACCCCTCTGTGCTCCCGGACCGGCGCCGCCTCCTGCCCGGATCATCGATGGGGAGCCTGCATGGACGGTTCGCAGGCTTCTGGACGTCCGTCGGAAGGGCCGGGGGTTTCAGTATCTGGTGGACTGGGAGGGGTATGGACCTGAAGAACGCTCCTGGGTGAAGAGGAGCTTCATCCTGGACCCGGACCTCCTGGCCGACTTCTACCGACGTCACCCGGACAAGCCTGGTGGCGCCCGTTCAGGGGGGGTCCTGTTGTGTGGGCCCCCAGAAGAGGAGGTACTGCTGGCCCACCACCAGAGGGCGCCCTGCCTGAAGTGCGGGCTTCAGGCACGAGAGGGCGCTGCCGCCACGGACACAACCGGAAGTGACAGCTGTCACACATCAACTCATGACAGCTGTCACCCATCATTTCATCACTCCATAAAAGCCGGATGTCATCTCCACCTCGCTGCCGAGATATCATCTACCTGTGAAGGTAATTCTCTGCTGTACTGAAAACTGTGTCATAGTCTGAACTCTTTTTGCAGCCGCTTTCCTGTTGTGTGCCTTATCTGCTGAATTGGTGTTTGGTGTGAACAGCGACGGCTTCGCTTCATACCCCAACCAGATAAGTGGTTAACAGGAGCTGCACGAGTGTGTGATTAGAGGTGGAGGTGACTTTCCACCTTCTGACTGTTTTGGTTACTGGGTGTGCACACACCCACATCTCACTGTTTGTGCTCCTCGCCAGCAGTACCAGATCCGACAGTCGGGGACGGTGATCACCTGGGAATTCGGGACTTGGCGGCTCCAGTTTCACCAGGTTCGGTGGCGGCGGAAATCGTGTGGTTCCGGCTCTTCTCAGGACAGACGTCTTCTATCTTCGAGCCTGCCCACACGTCACCTTTGTGTATTGACTGCTATCAGATTCTGAGATTGTCTGTATATTCGTTGTGCACATTCACAACATTAAATTATTACCTTTTGGCTCATCTATTGACCGTTCATTTGCGCCCCCCTGTTGTGGGTTCGTGTCACTACACTTTCCCCAACAGGGGTCAATAATTTTTGTGCCCCTCGAAAGATTTTTTTTTATTTATTTGATGATGGCTGTTGTTAATAAATTACTTAGAAATGCATATGTCATGTAATTTTGACTTCAGACTCTCTAAACACCATGTTAATACATTGTTGCATTTCTGCTGAGGTTATGTGAGGTTAAGTGTGATGACTGTCAGCAAGTTTGCACTGGATCAATATGTTCCTGATATCTGCACAGTAAGTTTGTGTACTTTTGTCTGCACCAAAAGTATATCTTGTAAAAGCTAAGGGCCTTTCATTATCTTGTTATGTGAAAAGACGTAAACAGCAGGCAGCGGTTCCACTAACACAAGGTCCTGCTTTCATGTCTTTAAAGTTTGACCCAGTTACTCACATGGCCTAAACATGACATGGCACTTTATCAATGATGTCAAGTGAAATATCATTTCAAGTTGACCTGAATTGGAAACCATGCGCAAAACAAGCTGATAAGGATGTGAAGGAGACTTTGCCTATCGCAGGAGAACAAACGTGAAAGGACAACGCAGTGGTGAACCATGGGAGAAGACCACTGCTGGACCGTGAAGATGGATGGGACCCTGACCAATCAACAGAGAGCAGATTCTGATTATAAAAATGTAATGTAGTCAGAGAGTCTTCACGCTTTTCTGCTCTCTCCCCTGCTGGTGATTTGCAAAGAATTACATTAGGAGGAGCCATCCGAATGGATCCACAGAAATCTGTGTCTGGTGAACTTATCTTTACTCACTCTGTTTGTTTGAATATTAATTGGTTAATAAATTCCCGAGTAAGAGGTCTGGCTTCCGGGACAATGTACGTCGTAAATTGAGACTGACTTCCTTATTTCGTATCACCAGACACGCGGGGTGTGTGACCTAAGGTAAATAGTTTTGCTGTCCACATGTTGATGTTTGGGTTCACAGGTATTGAACAGAAGTAAATAATTCCCCTCCAACCAGGAGGCTGATGTCTTTGGTTTTCAGTTAAATACCGTGGTAAAAGGTCTGCTCCAGTAAATGAAAAGGTAAAAACTCCACAAGGTATTAGGTCTCACACTCCAACACTGATTGGTGCCCTGTGATTTGACTGGGGATCTGTGTGCCTCTTGGTGTGAAAGGGGAAAAAAGAACCAAACATTCAATGTTGCTATACTCTGAACTGGTTTTCCACAAGCAAAGTGTTTATTTTATGTTTTTTGTTGTTTTGTTGTTTTTTTGATGGGCATTTTTTTTTCTTGGTAGTGAGATGTTCAATCTTGTGCTGTTGTTAATAATGAAATTGCAATTAATAAAAATGAAAGTATAAAAAAACCCAAAAACAACAAATGTGCATTGATGGTGGTGTTGACCTCTGATGACCTGTTTATTTATTTGACATGAAAACAACAAATGTGTGTTGATGGTAACGTTGGCCTCTGACCTCCACATTTGACCTCAAAACAACAAATGTGTGTTGATGTTGGTTTTGACCTGTGACCTCTGATGACCTGTTTATTTGACATGAAAACAACAAACGTGACAAATGTGTACTGATGGCGGTGTTGACCCCTGACCTCTGACATTGACATCTGTATTTATTTGACATGAGAACAAACAAATGTGTATTGACAGTGGTGTTGACATCTGACCTCTACATGTACAACCCCTGGCAAAAATGATGGAATCACCGGCCTCGGAGGATGTTCATTCAGTTGTTTAATTTTGTAGAAAAAAAAGCAGATCACAGACATGACACAAAACTAAAGTCATTTCAAATGGCAACTTTCTGGCTTTAAGAAACACTATAAGAAATCAGGAAAAATAATTGTGGCAGTTAGTAACGGTTACTTTTTTAGACCAAACAGAGGGAAAAAATATGGAATCACTCAATTCTGAGGAATAAATGATGGAATCATGAAAAACAAAAGAACGCTCCAACACATCACTAGTATTTAGTTGCACCACCTCTGGCTTTTCTAACAGCTTGCAGTCTCTCAGGCATGGACTTAATGAGTGACAAACAGTACTCTTCATCAATCTGGCTCCAACTTTCTCTGATTGCTGTTGCCAGATCAGCTTTGCAGGTTGGAGCCTTGTCATGGACCATTTTCTTCAACTTCCACCAAAGATTTTCAATTGGATTAAGATCCGGACTATTTGCAGGCCATGACATTGACCCTATGTGTCTTTTTGCAAGGAATGTTTTCACAGTTTTTGCTCGATGGCAAGATGCATTATCATCTTGAAAAATGATTTCATCATCCCCAAACATCCTTTCAGTTGTCCAAAATATCAACGTAAACTTGTGCATTTATTGATGATGTAATGACAGCCATCTCCCCAGTGCCTTTACCTGACATGCAGCCCCATATCATCAATGACTGTGGAAATTTACATGTTCTCTTCAGGCAGTCATCTTTATAAATCTCATTGGAACGGCACCAAACAAAAGTTCCAGCATCATCACCTTGCCCAATATAGATTCGAGATTCATCACTGAATATGACTTTCATCCAGTCATCCACAGTCCACGATTGCTTTTCCTTAGCCCATTATAACCTTGTTTTTTTCTGTTTAGGTGTTAAAGGAGACCTGCATTGAAAAAAATGCAGTCAGATTTTTTGAACAAAAAATGACTTACATTTACACATGAGATCCTTCTGAATGTAGTAAAGTAAATCTGCAAGCTCAGATCTGTCATTCAACGGAGAAATCTTCATTTGAAAATGACAAATTTACAGCTAACATTTAGCCCTCCGCAAATTGTCCCTCTCATCATGGACGCTGCCGAGACGTCTCGGACAAGACCCTCTCCCAGCATGCATTGCGCAAATTGTAATTTGTGGATTTACGTCAGTTTGCATCTGCACCTTTTTCTTGTCTTATACGGAAGGATCTACTTTTTTTAAAACTTCATATTGTCTTGCGGCACGTTTGGTGAGTACACATTTCTTTTATTTGTGCTTGAAAATTATTTTGGGGGACGTGCGGTGCTGTGGATTTTGCCGCAAGAAGTCTGTCCTTGCAGCAACAGGTGTACCAGCCGCTTCGCATTAAAACAGCGAGCATAATCTCAGGACTTGTGCCAAGTGTGCTGCAGCTCCATTCAGTAGACAGAGAGGTGATGCCGGTGTTATGCGCTGATCTGGCACAACACCGGCTGCAAAGCAGACACGGGGGTGTGAGTTGCCCGTGTCGGCGGTTAACGAGCTCGTTAACAAGCCCGCAGACTTAATAAGCGCAGCGGAGGCAGAGAGCGGGAGAGGAAGAACGGCGCCCGCTGTCGATGTCGTTGCTGATCTGAGCACACAGATCTGTATCTCACATTTATTGCAGCTTACTTTTGGATGTTGAAACCAGGACGTGTATAAGTAACATTACTAACAGATAAAATCAATTTCAATGCAGGATCGGACTGAAGGCGGGAGCACGTCATCTTGTCCCTGACGTCATGGAAATGATACGGCTGTACAAACTGTTTTCACAGAGGGCTAAATTTTAGCTGCAAATCTGTCATTTTTAAACGAAGATTTCTCCGCTGAATTACAAATTTGGGCTTACAGATTTACTTTACTGCATTCACAAGGGTCTTATAAATACATATCAGCTATTTCTTTCTGAAATCTGACCACATTTATTTCAATGCAGGTCTACTTTAATGATGGCTTTCGTTTAGCTTTTCTGTATGTAAATCCCATTTCCTTTAGGCGGTTTCTTACAGTTCGGTCACAGACGTTGACTCCAGTTTCCTCCCATTCGTTCCTCATTTGTTTTGTTGTGCATTTTTCGATTTTTGAGACATATTGCTTTAAGTTTTCTGTCTTGACGCTTTGATGTCTTCCTTGGTCTACCAGTATGTTTGCCTTTAACAACCTTCCCATGTTGTTTGTATTTGGTCCAGAGTTTAGACACAGCTGACTGTGAACAACCAACATCTTTTGCAACATTGCGTGATGATTTACCCTCTTTTAAGAGTTTGATAATCCTCTCCTTTGTTTCAATTGACATCTCTCATGTTGGAGCCATGATTCATGTCAGTCCACTTGGTGTAACAGCTCTCCAAGGTGTGATCACTCCTTTTTAGATGTAGACTAACGAGCAGATCTGATTTGATGCAGGTGTTAGTTTTGGGGATGAAAATTTACAGGGTGATTCCATAATTTATTCCTCAGAATTGAGTGAGTCCATATTTTTTTCCTCTGCTTGGTCTAAAAAAGTAACCGTTACTGACTGCCACAATTTTTTTTTACCTGATTTCTTATAGTGTTTCTTAAAGCCAGAAAGTTGCCATTTGAAATGACTTTAGTTTTGTGTCATGTCTGTGATCTGCTTTTTTTCTACAAAATTAAACAACTGAATGAACATCCTCCGAGGCTGGTGATTCCATAATTATTGCCAGGGGTTGTATATTACATGAAAACAAATGTGTCTTGATGGTAGTCTTGACCTCTGACCTCTTTACTTATTTGACATGAAAACAACAAATGCTTGTTGACAGTGGTGTTGACCTCTGACCTCCATATGTATTTTGCATGAAAACAACAAATATGTATTGATGGTGGTGTTGACCTCTGACCTCTATATTTGAAATGAAAACAACAAATATGTATTGATGGTGGTGTTGACCTCTGACCTCTATATTTGACATGAAAACAACAAATATGTATTGATGGTGGTGTTGACCTCTGACCTCTATATTTGACATGAAAACAACAAATATGTATTGATGGTGGTGTTGACCTCTGACCTCTATATTTGACATGAAAACAACAAATATGTATTGATGGTGGTGTTGACCTCTGATCTCCATATTTACTTGTCATCAAAACAACAAACGTGTGTTGTACGCATGTGGAGATTAATCAATAAGAATCGGTATCTAGATACAAACGTGTGCGATGGAAGTGCATCGAGTCAGTTCACGGGTGAAATCATGATGCATCGCTCGCTGCCTGCTTGCATCAATTTTTTTTCCCGATGTACATTGAATGGACCACGAACGGAAGCCAGAAAGCACATTTCTACCACAAGAAATATGATGACAAACTTGAATTGACCTCTGATCTCTACATGTATTTGACATGAAAACAGCA
Source organism: Thalassophryne amazonica (assembly GCF_902500255.1). NCBI lineage: Eukaryota > Metazoa > Chordata > Actinopteri > Batrachoidiformes > Batrachoididae > Thalassophryne > Thalassophryne amazonica. Next base: position 66,972 of record NW_022986317.1, on the reverse strand, counting down.
AATGTGTGTTGATGGTGGTGTTGACCTCTGACCTCTATATTTGACATGAAAACAACAAATATGTATTGATGGTGGTGTTGACCTCTGACCTCTATATTTGACATGAAAACAACAAATATGTATTGATGGTGGTGTTGACCTCTGACCTCTATATTTACTTGTCATCAAAACAACAAATATGTATTGATGGTGGTGTTGACCTCTGACCTCTATATTTGACATGAAAACAATAAATATGTATTGATGGTGGTGTTGACCTCTGATCTCTATATTTGACATGAAAACAACAAATATGTATTGATGGTGGTGTTGACCTCTGACCTCTATATTTGACATGAAAACAACAAATATGTATTGATGGTGGTGTTGACCACTGACCTCTATATTTGACATGAAAACAATAAATATGTATTGATGGTGGTGTTGACCTCTGACCTCTATATTTGACATGAAAACAACAAATATGTATTGATGGTGGTGTTGACCTCTGACCTCTATATTTGACATGAAAACAATAAATATGTATTGATGGTGGTGTTGACCTCTGACCTCTATATTTACTTGTCATCAAAACAACAAATATGTATTGATGGTGGTGTTGACCTCTGATCTCTATATTTGACATGAAAACAACAAATATGTATTGATGGTGGTGTTGACCTCTGATCTCTATATTTGACATGAAAACAACAAATATGTATTGATGGTGGTGTTGACCTCTGACCTCTATATTTGACATGAAAACAATAAATATGTATTGATGGTGGTGTTGACCTCTGATCTCTATATTTGACATGAAAACAATAAATATGTGTTGATGGTGGTGTTGACCTCTGACCTCTATTTTTGACATGAAAACAATAAATATGTATTGATGGTGGTGTTGACCTCTGATCTCTATATTTGACATGAAAACAATAAATATGTATTGATGGTGGTGTTGACCTCTGACCTCTATTTTTGACATGAAAACAATAAATATGTATTGATGGTGGTGTTGACCTCTGACCTCTATTTTTGACATGAAAACAATAAATATGTATTGATGGTGGTGTTGACCTCTGACCTCTATTTTTGACATGAAAACAATAAATATGTATTGATGGTGGTGTTGACCTCTGATCTCTATATTTGACATGAAAACAATAAATATGTATTGATGGTGGTGTTGACCTCTGACCTCTATTTTTGACATGAAAACAATAAATATGTATTGATGGTGGTGTTGACCTCTGATCTCTATATTTGACATGAAAACAACAAATATGTATTGATGGTGGTGTTGACCTCTGACCTCTATTTTTGACATGAAAACAATAAATATGTATTGATGGTGGTGTTGACCTCTGATCTCTATATTTGACATGAAAACAACAAATATGTATTGATGGTGGTGTTGACCTCTGACCTCTATATTTGACATGAAAACAATAAATATGTATTGATGGTGGTGTTGACCTCTGACCTCTATATTTGACATGAAAACAATAAATATGTATTGATGGTGGTGTTGACCTCTGACCTCTATTTTTGACATGAAAACAATAAATATGTATTGATGGTGGTGCTGACCTCTGATCTCTATATTTGACATGAAAACAATAAATATGTATTGATGGTGGTGTTGACCTCTGATCTCTATATTTGACATGAAAACAACAAATATGTATTGATGGTGGTGTTGACCTCTGATCTCTATATTTGACATGAAAACAATAAATATGTATTGATGGTGGTGTTGACCTCTGATCTCTATATTTGACATGAAAACAACAAATATGTATTGATGGTGGTGTTGACCTCTGATCTCTATATTTGACATGAAAACAACAAATATGTATTGATGGTGGTGTTGACCTCTGATCTCTATATTTGAAATGAAAACAACAAATATGTATTGATGGTGGTGTTGACGTCTGATCTCTATATTTGAAATGAAAACAACAAATATGTGTTGATGGTGGTGTTGACCTCTGACCTCTATATTTACTTGTCATCAAAACAACAAATATGTATTGATGGTGGTGTTGACCTCTGATCTCTATATTTGAAATGAAAACAACAAATATGTGTTGATGGTGGTGTTGACCTCTGACCTCTATATTTACTTGTCATCAAAACAACAAATATGTATTGATGGTGGTGTTGACCTCTGACCGCTATATTTACTTGTCATCAAAACAACAAATATGTATTGATGGTGGTGTTGACCTCTGACCTCTATATTTGACATGAAAACAACAAATATGTATTGATGGTGGTGTTGACCACTGACCTCTATATTTGACATGAAAACAATAAATATGTATTGATGGTGGTGTTGACCTCTGACCTCTATATTTGACATGAAAACAACAAATATGTATTGATGGTGGTGTTGACCTCTGACCTCTATATTTGACATGAAAACAATAAATATGTATTGATGGTGGTGTTGACCTCTGACCTCTATATTTACTTGTCATCAAAACAACAAATATGTATTGATGGTGGTGTTGACCTCTGATCTCTATATTTGACATGAAAACAACAAATATGTATTGATGGTGGTGTTGACCTCTGATCTCTATATTTGACATGAAAACAACAAATATGTATTGATGGTGGTGTTGACCTCTGACCTCTATATTTGACATGAAAACAATAAATATGTATTGATGGTGGTGTTGACCTCTGATCTCTATATTTGACATGAAAACAATAAATATGTGTTGATGGTGGTGTTGACCTCTGACCTCTATTTTTGACATGAAAACAATAAATATGTATTGATGGTGGTGTTGACCTCTGATCTCTATATTTGACATGAAAACAATAAATATGTATTGATGGTGGTGTTGACCTCTGACCTCTATTTTTGACATGAAAACAATAAATATGTATTGATGGTGGTGTTGACCTCTGACCTCTATTTTTGACATGAAAACAATAAATATGTATTGATGGTGGTGTTGACCTCTGACCTCTATTTTTGACATGAAAACAATAAATATGTATTGATGGTGGTGTTGACCTCTGATCTCTATATTTGACATGAAAACAATAAATATGTATTGATGGTGGTGTTGACCTCTGACCTCTATTTTTGACATGAAAACAATAAATATGTATTGATGGTGGTGTTGACCTCTGATCTCTATATTTGACATGAAAACAACAAATATGTATTGATGGTGGTGTTGACCTCTGACCTCTATTTTTGACATGAAAACAATAAATATGTATTGATGGTGGTGTTGACCTCTGATCTCTATATTTGACATGAAAACAACAAATATGTATTGATGGTGGTGTTGACCTCTGACCTCTATATTTGACATGAAAACAATAAATATGTATTGATGGTGGTGTTGACCTCTGACCTCTATATTTGACATGAAAACAATAAATATGTATTGATGGTGGTGTTGACCTCTGACCTCTATTTTTGACATGAAAACAATAAATATGTATTGATGGTGGTGCTGACCTCTGATCTCTATATTTGACATGAAAACAATAAATATGTATTGATGGTGGTGTTGACCTCTGATCTCTATATTTGACATGAAAACAACAAATATGTATTGATGGTGGTGTTGACCTCTGATCTCTATATTTGACATGAAAACAATAAATATGTATTGATGGTGGTGTTGACCTCTGATCTCTATATTTGACATGAAAACAACAAATATGTATTGATGGTGGTGTTGACCTCTGATCTCTATATTTGACATGAAAACAACAAATATGTATTGATGGTGGTGTTGACCTCTGATCTCTATATTTGAAATGAAAACAACAAATATGTATTGATGGTGGTGTTGACGTCTGATCTCTATATTTGAAATGAAAACAACAAATATGTGTTGATGGTGGTGTTGACCTCTGACCTCTATATTTACTTGTCATCAAAACAACAAATATGTATTGATGGTGGTGTTGACCTCTGATCTCTATATTTGAAATGAAAACAACAAATATGTGTTGATGGTGGTGTTGACCTCTGACCTCTATATTTACTTGTCATCAAAACAACAAATATGTATTGATGGTGGTGTTGACCTCTGACCGCTATATTTACTTGTCATCAAAACAACAAATATGTATTGATGGTGGTGTTGACCTCTGACCTCTATATTTACTTGTCATCAAAACAATAAATATGTATTGATGGTGGTGTTGACCTCTGACCTCTATATTTACTTGTCATCAAAACAATAAATATGTATTGATGGTGGTGTTGACCTCTGACCTCTATATTTGAAATGAAAACAACAAATATGTATTGATGGTGGTGTTGACCTCTGACCTCTATATTTGAAATGAAAACAACAAATATGTATTGATGGTGGTGTTGACCTCTGACCTCTATATTTGAAATGAAAACAACAAATATGTATTGATGGTGGTGTTGACCTCTGATCTCTATATTTACTTGTCATCAAAGGAACAAATATGTATTGATGGTGGTGTTGACCTCTGATCTCTATATTTACTTGTCATCAAAACAACAAATATGTATTGATGGTGGTGTTGACCTCTGATCTCTATATTTACTTGTCATCAAAACAACAAATATGTATTGATGGTGGTGTTGACCTCTGACCTCTATATTTGAAATGAAAACAACAAATATGTATTGATGGTGGTGTTGACCTCTGATCTCTATATTTACTTGTCATCAAAACAACAAATGTGTGTTGATGGTGGTGTTGACCTCTGACCTCTATATTTGACATGAAAACAACAAATATGTATTGATGGTGGTGTTGACCTCTGACCTCTATATTTGACATGAAAACAACAAATATGTATTGATGGTGGTGTTGACCTCTGACCTCTATATTTACTTGTCATCAAAACAACAAATATGTATTGATGGTGGTGTTGACCTCTGACCTCTATATTTGACATGAAAACAATAAATATGTATTGACGGTGGTGTTGACCTCTGACCTCTATATTTGACATGAAAACAACAAATATGTATTGATGGTGGTGTTGACCTCTGACCTCTATATTTGACATGAAAACAACAAATATGTATTGATGGTGGTGTTGACCTCTGACCTCTATATTTGACATGAAAACAACAAATATGTATTGATGGTGGTGTTGACCTCTGACCTCTATATTTGACATGAAAACAATAAATATGTATTGATGGTGGTGTTGACCTCTGACCTCTATATTTACTTGTCATCAAAACAACAAATATGTATTGATGGTGGTGTTGACCTCTGACCTCTATATTTGACATGAAAACAACAAATATGTATTGATGGTGGTGTTGACCTCTGATCTCTATATTTGACATGAAAACAACAAATATGTATTGATGGTGGTGTTGACCTCTGACCTCTATATTTGACATGAAAACAACAAATATGTATTGATGGTGGTGTTGACCTCTGACCTCTATATTTGACATGAAAACAACAAATATGTATTGATGGTGGTGTTGACCTCTGACCTCTATATTTGACATGAAAACAATAAATATGTATTGATGGTGGTGTTGACCTCTGACCTCTATATTTACTTGTCATCAAAACAACAAATATGTATTGATGGTGGTGTTGACCTCTGATCTCTATATTTGACATGAAAACAACAAATATGTATTGATGGTGGTGTTGACCTCTGATCTCTATATTTGACATGAAAACAACAAATATGTATTGATGGTGGTGTTGACCTCTGACCTCTATATTTGACATGAAAACAATAAATATGTATTGATGGTGGTGTTGACCTCTGACCTCTATTTTTGACATGAAAACAATAAATATGTATTGATGGTGGTGTTGACCTCTGACCTCTATATTTGACATGAAAACAATAAATATGTATTGATGGTGGTGTTGACCTCTGACCTCTATATTTGACATGAAAACAACAAATATGTATTGATGGTGGTGTTGACCTCTGACCTCTATATTTGACATGAAAACAATAAATATGTATTGATGGTGGTGTTGACCTCTGACCTCTATATTTGACATGAAAACAATAAATATGTATTGATGGTGGTGTTGACCTCTGACCTCTATTTTTGACATGAAAACAATAAATATGTATTGATGGTGGTGTTGACCTCTGATCTCTATATTTGACATGAAAACAACAAATATGTATTGATGGTGGTGTTGACCTCTGATCTCTATATTTGACATGAAAACAATAAATATGTATTGATGGTGGTGTTGACCTCTGACCTCTATTTTTGACATGAAAACAATAAATATGTATTGATGGTGGTGTTGACCTCTGATCTCTATATTTGACATGAAAACAATAAATATGTATTGATGGTGGTGTTGACCTCTGATCTCTATATTTGACATGAAAACAATAAATATGTATTGATGGTGGTGTTGACCTCTGATCTCTATATTTGAAATGAAAACAACAAATATGTATTGATGGTGGTGTTGACCTCTGACCTCTATATTTGAAATGAAAACAACAAATATGTGTTGATGGTGGTGTTGACCTCTGACCTCTATATTTACTTGTCATCAAAACAACAAATATGTATTGATGGTGGTGTTGACCTCTGACCTCTATATTTACTTGTCATCAAAACAACAAATATGTATTGATGGTGGTGTTGACCTCTGACCTCTATATTTACTTGTCATCAAAACAATAAATATGTATTGATGGTGGTGTTGACCTCTGACCTCTATATTTACTTGTCATCAAAACAATAAATATGTATTGATGGTGGTGTTGACCTCTGACCTCTATATTTGAAATGAAAACAACAAATATGTATTGATGGTGGTGTTGACCTCTGACCTCTATATTTGAAATGAAAACAACAAATATGTATTGATGGTGGTGTTGACCTCTGATCTCTATATTTACTTGTCATCAAAACAACAAATATGTATTGATGGTGGTGTTGACCTCTGACCTCTATATTTACTTGTCATCAAAACAATAAATATGTATTGATGGTGGTGTTGACCTCTGACCTCTATATTTACTTGTCATCAAAACAATAAATATGTATTGATGGTGGTGTTGACCTCTGACCTCTATATTTGAAATGAAAACAACAAATATGTATTGATGGTGGTGTTGACCTCTGACCTCTATATTTGAAATGAAAACAACAAATATGTATTGATGGTGGTGTTGACCTCTGACCTCTATATTTGACATGAAAACAATAAATATGTATTGATGGTGGTGTTGACCTCTGATCTCTATATTTGACATGAAAACAACAAATATGTATTGATGGTGGTGTTGACCTCTGACCTCTATATTTGACATGAAAACAATAAATATGTATTGATGGTGGTGTTGACCTCTGACCTCTATATTTGACATGAAAACAATAAATATGTATTGATGGTGGTGTTGACCTCTGACCTCTATTTTTGACATGAAAACAATAAATATGTATTGATGGTGGTGTTGACCTCTGATCTCTATATTTGACATGAAAACAATAAATATGTATTGATGGTGGTGTTGACCTCTGATCTCTATATTTGAAATGAAAACAACAAATATGTATTGATGGTGGTGTTGACCTCTGACCTCTATATTTGAAATGAAAACAACAAATATGTGTTGATGGTGGTGTTGACCTCTGACCTCTATATTTACTTGTCATCAAAACAACAAATATGTATTGATGGTGGTGTTGACCTCTGACCTCTATATTTACTTGTCATCAAAACAACAAATATGTATTGATGGTGGTGTTGACCTCTGACCTCTATATTTACTTGTCATCAAAACAATAAATATGTATTGATGGTGGTGTTGACCTCTGACCTCTATATTTACTTGTCATCAAAACAATAAATATGTATTGATGGTGGTGTTGACCTCTGACCTCTATATTTGAAATGAAAACAACAAATATGTATTGATGGTGGTGTTGACCTCTGACCTCTATATTTGAAATGAAAACAACAAATATGTATTGATGGTGGTGTTGACCTCTGACCTCTATATTTGAAATGAAAACAACAAATATGTATTGATGGTGGTGTTGACCTCTGACCTCTATATTTGACATGAAAACAATAAATATGTATTGATGGTGGTGTTGACCTCTGACCTCTATATTTACTTGTCATCAAAACAACAAATATGTATTGATGGTGGTGTTGACCTCTGATCTCTATATTTGACATGAAAACAACAAATATGTATTGACGGTGGTGTTGACCTCTGATCTCTATATTTGACATGAAAACAACAAATATGTATTGATGGTGGTGTTGACCTCTGACCTCTATATTTGACATGAAAACAATAAATATGTATTGATGGTGGTGTTGACCTCTGACCTCTATTTTGACATGAAAACAATAAATATGTATTGATGGTGGTGTTGACCTCTGATCTCTATATTTGACATGAAAACAATAAATATGTATTGATGGTGGTGTTGACCTCTGACCTCTATATTTACTTGTCATCAAAACAACAAATATGTATTGATGGTGGTGTTGACCTCTGATCTCTATATTTGACATGAAAACAACAAATATGTATTGATGGTGGTGTTGACCTCTGATCTCTATATTTGACATGAAAACAACAAATATGTATTGATGGTGGTGTTGACCTCTGACCTCTATATTTGACATGAAAACAATAAATATGTATTGATGGTGGTGTTGACCTCTGACCTCTATTTTTGACATGAAAACAATAAATATGTATTGATGGTGGTGTTGACCTCTGATCTCTATATTTGACATGAAAACAATAAATATGTATTGATGGTGGTGTTGACCTCTGACCTCTATTTTTGACATGAAAACAATAAATATGTATTGATGGTGGTGTTGACCTCTGATCTCTATATTTGACATGAAAACAACAAATATGTATTGATGGTGGTGTTGACCTCTGACCTCTATTTTTGACATGAAAACAATAAATATGTATTGATGGTGGTGTTGACCTCTGATCTCTATATTTGACATGAAAACAACAAATATGTATTGATGGTGGTGTTGACCTCTGACCTCTATATTTGACATGAAAACAATAAATATGTATTGATGGTGGTGTTGACCTCTGACCTCTATATTTGACATGAAAACAATAAATATGTATTGATGGTGGTGTTGACCTCTGACCTCTATTTTTGACATGAAAACAATAAATATGTATTGATGGTGGTGCTGACCTCTGATCTCTATATTTGACATGAAAACAATAAATATGTATTGATGGTGGTGTTGACCTCTGATCTCTATATTTGACATGAAAACAATAAATATGTATTGATGGTGGTGCTGACCTCTGATCTCTATATTTGACATGAAAACAACAAATATGTATTGATGGTGGTGTTGACCTCTGATCTCTATATTTGACATGAAAACAATAAATATGTATTGATGGTGGTGTTGACCTCTGACCTCTATTTTTGACATGAAAACAATAAATATGTATTGATGGTGGTGTTGACCTCTGATCTCTATATTTGACATGAAAACAATAAAAATGTATTGATGGTGGTGTTGACCTCTGATCTCTATATTTGACATGAAAACAACAAATATGTATTGATGGTGGTGTTGACCTCTGATCTCTATATTTGACATGAAAACAACAAATATGTATTGATGGTGGTGTTGACCTCTGATCTCTATATTTGAAATGAAAACAACAAATATGTATTGATGGTGGTGTTGACGTCTGATCTCTATATTTGAAATGAAAACAACAAATATGTATTGATGGTGGTGTTGACCTCTGATCTCTATATTTGAAATGAAAACAACAAATATGTGTTGATGGTGGTGTTGACCTCTGACCTCTATATTTACTTGTCATCAAAACAACAAATATGTATTGATGGTGGTGTTGACCTCTGACCGCTATATTTACTTGTCATCAAAACAACAAATATGTATTGATGGTGGTGTTGACCTCTGACCTCTATATTTACTTGTCATCAAAACAATAAATATGTATTGATGGTGGTGTTGACCTCTGACCTCTATATTTACTTGTCATCAAAACAATAAATATGTATTGATGGTGGTGTTGACCTCTGACCTCTATATTTGAAATGAAAACAACAAATATGTATTGATGGTGGTGTTGACCTCTGACCTCTATATTTGAAATGAAAACAACAAATATGTATTGATGGTGGTGTTGACCTCTGATCTCTATATTTACTTGTCATCAAAGGAACAAATATGTATTGATGGTGGTGTTGACCTCTGATCTCTATATTTACTTGTCATCAAAACAACAAATATGTATTGATGGTGGTGTTGACCTCTGATCTCTATATTTACTTGTCATCAAAACAACAAATATGTATTGATGGTGGTGTTGACCTCTGACCTCTATATTTGAAATGAAAACAACAAATATGTATTGATGGTGGTGTTGACCTCTGATCTCTATATTTACTTGTCATCAAAACAACAAATGTGTGTTGATGGTGGTGTTGACCTCTGACCTCTATATTTGACATGAAAACAACAAATATGTATTGATGGTGGTGTTGACCTCTGACCTCTATATTTGACATGAAAACAACAAATATGTATTGATGGTGGTGTTGACCTCTGACCTCTATATTTACTTGTCATCAAAACAACAAATATGTATTGATGGTGGAGTTGACCTCTGACCTCTATATTTGACATGAAAACAATAAATATGTATTGACGGTGGTGTTGACCTCTGACCTCTATATTTGACATGAAAACAACAAATATGTATTGATGGTGGTGTTGACCTCTGACCTCTATATTTGACATGAAAACAACAAATATGTATTGATGGTGGTGTTGACCTCTGACCTCTATATTTGACATGAAAACAACAAATATGTATTGATGGTGGTGTTGACCTCTGACCTCTATATTTGACATGAAAACAATAAATATGTATTGATGGTGGTGTTGACCTCTGACCTCTATATTTACTTGTCATCAAAACAACAAATATGTATTGATGGTGGTGTTGACCTCTGACCTCTATATTTGACATGAAAACAACAAATATGTATTGATGGTGGTGTTGACCTCTGATCTCTATATTTGACATGAAAACAACAAATATGTATTGATGGTGGTGTTGACCTCTGACCTCTATATTTGACATGAAAACAACAAATATGTATTGATGGTGGTGTTGACCTCTGACCTCTATATTTGACATGAAAACAACAAATATGTATTGATGGTGGTGTTGACCTCTGACCTCTATATTTGACATGAAAACAACAAATATGTATTGATGGTGGTGTTGACCTCTGACCTCTATATTTACTTGTCATCAAAACAACAAATATGTATTGATGGTGGTGTTGACCTCTGACCTCTATATTTGACATGAAAACAACAAATATGTATTGATGGTGGTGTTGACCTCTGATCTCTATATTTGACATGAAAACAACAAATATGTATTGATGGTGGTGTTGACCTCTGACCTCTATATTTGACATGAAAACAATAAATATGTATTGATGGTGGTGTTGACCTCTGACCTCTATTTTTGACATGAAAACAATAAATATGTATTGATGGTGGTGTTGACCTCTGACCTCTATATTTGACATGAAAACAATAAATATGTATTGATGGTGGTGTTGACCTCTGACCTCTATATTTGACATGAAAACAACAAATATGTATTGATGGTGGTGTTGACCTCTGACCTCTATATTTGACATGAAAACAATAAATATGTATTGATGGTGGTGTTGACCTCTGACCTCTATATTTGACATGAAAACAATAAATATGTATTGATGGTGGTGTTGACCTCTGACCTCTATTTTGACATGAAAACAATAAATATGTATTGATGGTGGTGTTGACCTCTGATCTCTATATTTGACATGAAAACAACAAATATGTATTGATGGTGGTGTTGACCTCTGATCTCTATATTTGACATGAAAACAATAAATATGTATTGATGGTGGTGTTGACCTCTGACCTCTATTTTTGACATGAAAACAATAAATATGTATTGATGGTGGTGTTGACCTCTGATCTCTATATTTGACATGAAAACAATAAATATGTATTGATGGTGGTGTTGACCTCTGATCTCTATATTTGACATGAAAACAATAAATATGTATTGATGGTGGTGTTGACCTCTGATCTCTATATTTGAAATGAAAACAACAAATATGTATTGATGGTGGTGTTGACCTCTGACCTCTATATTTGAAATGAAAACAACAAATATGTGTTGATGGTGGTGTTGACCTCTGACCTCTATATTTACTTGTCATCAAAACAACAAATATGTATTGATGGTGGTGTTGACCTCTGACCTCTATATTTACTTGTCATCAAAACAACAAATATGTATTGATGGTGGTGTTGACCTCTGACCTCTATATTTACTTGTCATCAAAACAATAAATATGTATTGATGGTGGTGTTGACCTCTGACCTCTATATTTACTTGTCATCAAAACAATAAATATGTATTGATGGTGGTGTTGACCTCTGACCTCTATATTTGAAATGAAAACAACAAATATGTATTGATGGTGGTGTTGACCTCTGACCTCTATATTTGAAATGAAAACAACAAATATGTATTGATGGTGGTGTTGACCTCTGATCTCTATATTTACTTGTCATCAAAACAACAAATATGTATTGATGGTGGTGTTGACCTCTGACCTCTATATTTACTTGTCATCAAAACAATAAATATGTATTGATGGTGGTGTTGACCTCTGACCTCTATATTTACTTGTCATCAAAACAATAAATATGTATTGATGGTGGTGTTGACCTCTGACCTCTATATTTGAAATGAAAACAACAAATATGTATTGATGGTGGTGTTGACCTCTGACCTCTATATTTGAAATGAAACAACAAATATG